>NW_005871329.1:1108034-1166174 GCF_000147115.1 Myotis lucifugus
CCTACACGCAGAGACATCAAACATTTGAAAGACAAAATCTAGACTACCGACGGTTCTAGCCCCGTTCACCCCCCACTTTTCTAGGATTCTGTCCCGACTCTCCCCCCCCCGCGCTCCCCCGGAGCCCAGACGCGGGACACCCCCGCCCTGCGCACCTCGAGTTGCCCAACGAAGTATCTCCCCTGGACGCTCCTCCTAGTGAAGGAACAAGGAAGTTCCTGAAAAAGTTATCTGACCTGATCAAATTCTTCCGAAAAGGGTTCCTGTCCGCCCCGAACCCACCCCGCCCGCTGCCCAGGTGACCGAATGGCGATCCCAGGACCAGACTGGGGAAGGCGACGCCCGTGGGGAAAGGGCCTTGGTTTGCTGCTCCCCCTCCGGAAAGCCTGGGTCTGTGGGGCGGGTCGCACCTGTCTCCCTTCTGGTGCTCATCAGGGTGCTTCCCAGGGAGGCCTCAGTGCCGTTGACCAAATGGAAACAAAGCGCTAAACGAACTTCTTGAGGATTTAAAGGGTTGTGTTCATGTCGTTGTGTTTTTGTTTTGTTTTTTAATTTTCCCCGTCACCGCCCCCCGCCCCCCCTTTAACTCCAGAGGTTGAAAATAGATGTATCTCCGTGTGCTCTTGGCACCTACTGCCACACTCATCTTCGCAGGAGGCTAACTGGAAAATGGGAGCCTAGTGTGTGATGTCCTGTCCGTTCTTACTAACAGGTGCTGGTTTCATTAGAAAATGCTCCGTTTTCCTCTCTGCTTTAGAAAAACGACTGCAGTGGTAGAAATGTTTGCCCACATATGAAGGACCAGGTAGTCTGCCGGGTCTTAGAATTAAGAAAAGTGTGGTAGGCGTGAGAAAACGTGGTTCAGATCTGGCGGATTCGGTGCCTGACCTTGGGCTGGTTTCTGGTAAATCATAGCTCACTGAAGTTTTTGATTTAAAACTCACTTACTCTTTGCAACAAACTAAGGAATTAGTGAAACTGTTGTGATTAACCAGTTATTAATAACAGGAAACGAGCAAAGGGAAGGCCAGATACTACAGGCTTGTCTATTGGGCAGCTTCACCAGGAAGCTACAACTTTACACTCCCCAGGGGTCCAACAAAGGGGAGCTAGAGCATGCCCAGTAAAGTTGGGGTAACATGGGGAAGGTGCTTGCTGTCAGAAAGGTCATTGGCCTGAATGGGTGTGGCCACTGCAAGGCCAGGAGATTTGGGGTATTTTAATCCCCTGAATAAAGGAGTTCAGGCTCTTCTTCCTCTTGCTGCTCTGGGGACTTTTGTGACTTTGTGGGGCTCCCTTGTGCTCCCCCACATGGCCATGGTCATGCGGCCCCACACACAATGGACTAATGGACTGCAACTAGCCATGGTCATGTGGCCCCACACACAGTGGACTAATGGACTGCAACTAATGGGCGCCAGCATGGAAAGGGAACTCTGGACTCTGATCTGCTTCTAGCTTTGCGGAAAGGATGCAATTCCATGGAATAAAGCGTTCTACCATATCTCATCCTCTGCAAGTGCTTATTCCAGTGGTAAGTACTCCAGGAACCCCACTTCTACCGATAACAGAAGTATTACTCCAGTCGCCTTGAAAACGTTGAAGGACAGGGAGGTTCTGGAGTTGCCCAAGGTCAAGCACTAATAAAGAGTGGAGCCAGAAATTACCTGCCTATTTTAAGCCTATGACTTCATGTTCTTTCCTGTTCATTTACTTGACCAGTAATTACTGAGTGTGTGCTGACTGTCAGACACTATTCTAGGTGATGGGGACATGTGGCGGGGCGGGAGCGGGGGGGGGGGGGGGAAACCAGATTGCTAGTTCTCTTGAAGAATTCTTCTTTATTTGTAGTAACATAAATCAAGTTCTCTATCCAGAAATAAGAGATAGCAAATGAACTTTGATGTACATGAAGATCACCTGCAAATTAATGCCCTAACCTACTCTCAGATTCTGTTCTTATAGGTTTGGGGTAGGGCTTAGAATATGGGGTTTTAGCAAGACCCTCAGTAATTCTGTTGCTAGCAGTCCGTGGACAACTTTATGAGAAACATCACCAAAAGTCAGATAAACTCCAGGCCTTTTTTTTTGCTGCTTTCAATGGGCAACAAGAACACCGTATTGTCCTCCTTTATAGGAATATTGGGGAAATTCCAATGAAGAGGTCTGTATTCTGAGGGAAGCCTAATGTAAACCACCAGATTTATTGCTCTGATATGATATTTCAGTATTCATCATTTCGATACTGGAGAATGAGAAAAACCCATTTGTTGAGAAATGAGATTTCTAGATGTCAAGAAGTTGTATGTAAATGCATAGAAGAACATGCAGAGGAAATGCCAAGTAAATTGAGCTTCAATGAGACAAAGCCTAAAAAGAATGTAAACCAGAGAAACAGGTGGCTTGCCTCCAGGGTGGTGCTGTCTGCTGTGCTTTAATGTCTCCAAGTGCCTAAAGGTGAGAACGGTGTAAAGGACCCCATTGGCTCTCTGAATTGCCTATTATACTTTCGGGCAGGTCAGGTAGTAAAATAATTTCTATCCCTGAGGTCCAAAAAGTCACAGCAGACATTGCACCCTGGTAGTGTCAAAGGAAGCCTGTCACTGGTAGCCCAACCTGCCAAGGACATGGCCCTCTCATTTGCCTTCTTCTACTTTACTCTCATTCTCAGGTATCCTAGTACCTTTGCCTTTAGGAGGTTTACTCCCCCCCCCCCCCCCACACACACACACACACTTGCAGGCCTCTGGCTTTATTTTATAGCCATGGCGATATTTTATAGCTTTCTTCTCTTATCAGATCTAAAATTCTTGACCTGGAAAACTGGCCTAGTAAATAGTTTTGTTTGTTTGCTTGTGGAAAAGTAAAAATAAGACAGCCCTGCTGGCAGCCAGGCCGTGTTGGTGCCAATGGCACGTAATGAACACACATAATATAAACATTGGCCATGTAAAGGACACGCTGTGACCAGAGACAAGGCCACCACAAAACCATAAAAAAGATCAAACATCTCCCCCTCCCACCTCCCTTATGGCTAACATAATTGGCCCTGCTGATTTACCAAAGATTCCGCTCCTGCTTGAATTCTCTGGTTTGCTGGATAAAAATGGCCCAGGCACCCTTTCTCTGCATTGCCCCCTCTCCTTGACAAGATCTAATCAAGACCTGCTCCTGCTTCCTTAGAATCAGCTACCTTAAGTCTGATCTGAGATGTGCCTCCTAACTCCACTTAATGACATGTCCCAGAATTTCTCAAAGGTGCATTCTGACTTGCTGAAGCGAGATAAATAAACCTAATTAGATTTTTAGTGCAGGTGTGTTCCTGCTGGTCTTTGGCTGCTTTACCATTTGTTAATTTGGAAAGTTTATAGTGCCACGCCCTGAAGTGAAATAGGAATATTGTTGGGGCAGGGAGAGGCCGGGGTGAAAGGGAAGGGAAAATCTGCCACAGAATGGATTTCTAGTGGTTTGGCTGCAAACAGCTTGGGGTGGCTCTGGCATTAGGAAATGAATCAATACCTCTCTTGAATCAGTACATTAATCAAACAAAGCAATACGGCAATAGGGCTTCACTTTTAAAACTCAGGAAATGCAAAGAGTTGTGGCAAATGGGATGGTCAAGAAATGTTTATTTCAGCGTATTGGCTACAGCTCGCATTTCTACATCTGGGTTGAAGGTTCTGTGACACTTATTACAGGGTTCCTTGGCTCACTGGCAGAGTGAGAGCCTATCGGTGCCTTTGGCCACGGAATTCCCAATTCAGACAAGGGTCTGTCAGCAAAGACTCTGTGGCTCACTTACTCTTATTGGGTCTGTTGGTAAATAGATTTGTTCAGATAATGTTTTTCATCTTTAGAAATAAATGGGCTTGTCACATTATGACAGGTCATGCTCATGCAAACATCAGTTTTATTGAGAAATATCAGGGTTTTCTTGAGGATGGCTGTTCATGAAGCTCAGGCCTCCCTTAATCGAATAAGTCAGACCAGGTGCAGGCAGGTGTATTGTTTTTAAGCCGCCTTGTCTGAAAGGACTAGTGGATCACTAGATAATGGGGCTTCTTTATTGTTTGCTGGATATGCCTCCATCACAAATAACTAAGTTATTCTTGCTAAGTAAATGCAAGAATTCCTGTTTCGAGGAATTTACAATCACATTGAGGAGACAAAACGAAGACATGAAACAGCCCAATTTTCCAATCTGAATGAACTTGAACTACCTCGTTACTTTTCAAACTTGATTACACATTGGAATCACCTGGAGAGTATTTTAAAAACAAGTGTTATATGTGCCCTGGCAGGCTGGCTCAGTTAGTTGGAGCATGGTGGTCCTGTACGCCAAAAGGTGGTGGGTTCGATTCCCCTTCATGGCGTGTAAGGAAGGTTACCAATTTTCTCTCTCTCTCTCTCTCTCTCTCTCTCTCTCTCTCTCTCTCTCTCTCTCTCTCTCTTTCCTTTTTAAAAATCTATTTTAAAAAAAGTATTATCTGGCCCACTGTAAGAGATTTGATTCTGTTGGTCTGGGGCAGCTTGGGGCACTGGCAAGTTGGTAACTACCTTCCCAGGTGATTCTAACAGCCACCAAGTAGGAGAACCACTGAAGTAGATTATCTTTAAGGTTATGACACCAGGAAAAGAAAAATTAAGAACAATATGTATATTAGGCACCACAATTACTGAAAAGAAGTTAAAGAAATCCAGTCCAGGGGGGGGAAAAATGGGTGACAGCTAGAGCAGTTAAGAAAAGCTTCATGGAATGAGTGGAATTCTATCTGTGCTGGTTCGGGTAGGTACTCTGGTTGGAAGCTGCATGATGTTGGGTTAAAAGATAAAAATACTAAGTTTGCTGGTGAACTGTGAGGGGGACCAGAGTTTACCATTGCAAAATATGCCTTTTGTCCGGCTGGCGTGGCTCAGTGGTTGAGCATTGACCTATGAACCAGGAGGTCACGGTTTGATTCCTGGTCAGGGCACATGCCCAGCTTGCTGGCTCGATCCCCACTGTGGGACATGCAGAAGGCAGATCAATGATTCTCTCTCATCATTGATGTTTCTATCTCTCCCCCTCTCCCTTCCTCTCTGAAATCAATGAAAACATTAAAAAAAAGTTTTTTTTTTTAAATATGCCTTTTGGGATATTGATTAATTTAAGCTAGTTTTTAAAAAAATATATTTTATTGATTTTTTACAGAGAGGAAGAGAGAGGGATAGAGAGTTAGAAACATCGATGAAAGAGAAACACCGACCAGCTGCCTCTTATACACCTCCTATTAGGGATGTGCCCACAACCAAGGTACATGCCCTTGGCCAGAATCAAACCTGGGACCTTCAGTCCGCAGGCTGATGCTCTATTCACTGAGCCAAACGGGTTAGGGCTAAGCTGGTTATTTTTAAGAAATAAAAGACTCAGAAAGAAACTTACCTGCCTAAAGAAATACCTGCTTGAAGGAAGGGAGCTATTCACTTTCACTATTCACCTTAGCGCACTCACCTTAGCACACTCACCTTAGCATTACTAGTAAACTGCGGCAGACACAGAGAGACCTGGCAAAGCCTGCTTGTTGGACTCCTCTGTGTGCCCCACTGTTTCCGGGTGGCCCAGCAAGAATTTGTCTGTCACATGCTTGCTCTTTCTCCTCTGCCTGTGAACTGCCTACTTTCCCTTTGAAATCCCAGACCCTTCCCCCCCTCTCCTTACTCCAGAAAGGCCAATAAGCTCCAACGGCCCAGTGTGTCCTGGGGGCTCATACTCTTATGCTACCTCCAGATGCATGCATGTGATAAAGCTGGAGATTTTCTCCTGTTAATCTGTCTCATGTTAATTTGATTATGATTCTGGCCAGAAGAATTTATAAAGGTGGGAGAAAAAATTATTTTTCCACCCTGGCAACTGCAAAAGATGGCTCACGTAGCACTCAGTAGTAGCTGCTTACATGAGGTTTTAAAATTGTAATTCAGTGTCAGCTGCCTGCATTATCCCAAGTTTTAAAGTATATTCATCACCGTCCTCTCCTGGTAAAGGCCAGAATATAAGCCCGGCCCTCTCCTTGAGTATGATAACTAAGTGACTTATTAAACAGGAAATGGCATCATTAGTGACTGAGTCAGCATTTAGTGATAAGAAAGAACCAGTGCTCTTTATCCTACACTCATCTTGAGCATAAACAAAAGTCCAGCAGCAGCAGGTAATGTTATTCCAGAGATCATTTTATCTGTGACTCAACATGGGTGTATTAATATTCATTAAATATGTTAAATAAAATAATCACTTGGGTAGTAAAATAAAGGTCACGATCTTAATACCCAGTCTTGATTAGGTTGTAATTAAAAAATTTAAGGGGCAAGGCAATTTTTCTTTCCATTACATTATTATATTAATCAATGTGCATGTATGTAATCAGGCTAGGGGGATGACAGCTGTGGAAATCCTTAGTCAGACTTCATTTCCCAAGTAGCTCGCTGTTATAATGTGCTACGTTATAGCAACAAAGGAAAGAGTGGGTGGAAAAGAATGAGTCTCTTGTTTAGCAAGTTTGCAAACTAGTTGATCTGGAATGTCCATGAACTCAAAGAAACTGTTAGTAATAATCCCTCTTTTCCTCTTACACATACTTCATAATTCACCCCTCAAGGGCAAGGCTTAGCCAAAATGGTATAGGACATTGACTTGGCCCCACTGTCTCTCTCAACTTACTCCTCTTTCTCAACTTTTTTAAAAAAATATATTTTATTGATTTTTTTTTTAACAAAGAAGGGAGAGGGATAGAGAGTTAGAAACATCGATGAGAGAGAAACATTGATCAGCTGCCTCCTGCACACCCTCCACCGAGGATGTGCCTGCAACCCAGGTACATGCCCTTGACCGGAATCGAACCCAGGACCCTTCGGTCCACAGGCTGACTCTCTATCCACTGAGCCAAACTGGCTAGGGCTCTCTGTCCTTTTATATTAAGGACAATCTTATGTTATTTTCTTATTTTCCATACTACAAATTCATTAAGAAATGTATGGAATCTAGCCCTTCTTGAGTTTAATACTCCTAATAGCTAGCCTTTCCTCTGATCATAATTTGTGTCTCTTCCACTGTTTTTCTGAACTTCCTTCTCCTCACACCCTTCCTCCCCCCTACCCACTTTTTCTTTTTTCAGTTTCTTCCCTACTTATGTGATATAGTGCAGAATTTAAGTGTGTGAGTGATGGAGCCAAACTCCTTGGATTTAATTTCTATCCTGCCATATATTAGCTGCATGGCTTTAGGCAGCATACTTTCTTTGTCTTAGTTGATTCATCTGAAGAGTGAGGTTAAGAATAGCACTAATGCCTGTCTTCTGATACACTGATCCAGTCCTCAGTTTTTCCTAATCTGCTGTGTATTCCTTCCAGTGTGATCTTTATTAGTGCTATGTCAGCCTATATTTCTGACTGTTCTTTTTCATAGTTACTATATCTTTTCTTATGCTGTTGAGCATCTTTACCATCATTATTCTAAACTCTATATCAGGTAAATTACTTATCTCCATTTCATTTCTATTTCTTCTGGAGAATTCTCTTGTTCTTTCATTTAGGGGGGTGTTTTTGTCCGCCCATTTTGGCTGTCTGTTTGCGTTTGTGACTAAGTATTAGGTATATCTGCTATGCCTCTCAATCTCTAGTACAGGATAGTGTCAAATGCTGTTTCTGACGAGTGAAATCAGGCAAATACCCAAAGCCTCCAGAGACCAGCCTCTGCCGGTAGACTGATTGGATTAACTCTTAAGTAGCCCTCAGACAATCATCCTCAGGTGTGGTGAGAGATGTTCCAATAGGGTGGGGCAATTGCTGCTGCCTGGAGGCTAATTGTCATTCTCAGAGACTCCACACCATGGGACAACTGCATAGCAAAATTCTGCCTGAGAAAGATGGCCTCCTCAGAATGAAGGAATGACTCAGCACAGGAAAGTGTGGTGTCTGCCTTCTGAACTCTAACTTCAGGATGATTTTTTGGTAATTTAGTTGTAATTCCAGTTTGGTTCTGGGAACTTGTCTGTGTAGCATCCACTTACTCTGTGGCAATATTTAGTTTTCCTTCTTAGGGACATTCTGAGAACAGCACCCGCACCCTAGTGAGAGATTCAGTTCAATAGTGCCCCCTGGTGGGCATTCTGAGAAGAACACCATAGTAAGGTATTAGGGCTCAATAGTGTCAAAAAAAAAAAAAAGAATAGCACCAATGCTATAGGTTGTTGGGGTGAAGTTAATATATGTAAAGTCCCAAGAGCAGTACCTGCCCCATAATAAATGCCATTTCCTCTAGAATAAATAAAAGCAGGGATTTTTAAAAAAATCTTGTGCACTGCAATGTAACTATCACTGCTGTATCCCCAATACCTACATCAGTGCCAGACATCATTGTTGAATTCATCAGTTTTCTATTTCTACTATATTTGTCTTTCAGTTCTTTTCTTTGGAGCCCTGATTCCTCTTTCTTTCCTTCTTGAGACCTCTTTGTTTCAAGTTCTGCATTCTTTGCCTCTCCTGGTTTCATAATCTATTGCTGAGCTAAATTGTCTCCTGTCTGGGTTTAAGGTATTTTGGTTTTCCTAAATCCTATATTCGCCCCTACTGGGGATCAAACCTTTTGGTGCATGGGACAACACTCCAACCAATGGAGCCACCAGGCCAGAGCTGGGTTTAAGTTTTTTGAGTGGAATAAAATATAGTACTTCAGTATTTATTAAAAGTTATTAGTCATGCCCAGCCAGCATGGCTCAGTGGTTGAGCATCAACCTATGTGCCAGGAGGTCACAGTTCAATTCCTGGTCAGGGTGAATGCCTGGGTTGTGGGTTTGACCCCCAGTGTGGGGAATGCAGGAGGCAGCTGATCAGTGATTCTCCGTCATCATTGGTGTTTCTATCTCTCCCTCTCCCTTCCTCTCTGAAATCAATTAAAAAATTATTAAGCCATGAAGTTACCAATGAAAAGATAAAGCAGAACTCATTGCAGGAAAAGTGAGAATAAAATAACATTTAAAATAAAATATTTTACATTAAAAAATTTTTTAAATCTTCACTTGAGGATATTTTTTCCCATTGATTTTTTTTAGAGAGTTGAAATGGGGGGGAGGGGAGAGAAAGAAAAAGAAACATTGATGTGAGAGAGAGACATTGATTGGTTGCCTCCCCCTCGGGCTCCGACCAGATCAGGGTTTGAACCTGAAACCCAGGTACATGCCCTTGACTGGGAATCAAACCCGAGACCCTCCAGTTTGTGGGCCGGCCAGGGATACATTAAATTTGTGGTGATTTGTGTTTGTGTTTGTCATTTGTACACACTTTGAGCCTGTAAATCTGCAACCTTTTTTTAAAAAAATATATTTTATTGATTTTTTACAGAGAGGAAGGGAGAGGGATAGAAAGTTAGAAACATCGATCAGCTGCCTCCTGCACACCTCCTACTGGGGATGTGCCTACAACTAAGGTACATACCCTTGATCGGAATTGAACCTGGGACCCCTCAGTCTGCAGGCCGATAATCTATCCACTGAGCCAAACCGGTTAGGGCTAGATCTGCAACCTTTACCAATGCTTTATGTTTATTCAAACATAAAAATAGTTGAAAGAAGAGTATAATAAATAGCTGCTGTATCCTTCACCTAGATCCACTAATGGACAGATGAATGGGAAAAGTATGTATGTATATATTTATTTATATCTTGGATCAGTTTGGAGGTTATTCTGGTATAGGGTATGAGGTATGAATCAACTTTTTTATTTCAAGTTGTTACCTAGTTGTCTCATTGCTGTTTAATTAAAATGCCATCTTGCTCAGTGGTTAGAATGTCGGTCCTCAGACCGAAGGGTCTCAAATTCAATTTCCTGTCAAGGGCATGTACCTCTGTTGCAGGTTCAATTCCCAGCCCCAGTTGGGGCGCAAGCGGGAAGCAACCAATTGATGTCTCTCTCATATTGATGCTTCTCTCTCTCCCCTCTCTTCTTCTTCCCTTCCACTCTCTAAAAATCAATGGAAAAAAATACCCTCATTCCTGGAGTGAGGATTAAAAAAAATTAAATAAAATGCCATCTTTACCCCAGGAAATTGAAATACCACTTTGGTTTCATTTAAACCTTCCTAGGTACTTGTAATTCTGGACCTTTCTTTTCTGTCTCATTGTTTGGGTAATCATGGAGCATTACTATACTTTAAATGATGTAACCCTTATAGTATGTTTTAATATTGATAGGGTTAATTTCTCCTTTTACACTGTTTGGTTTTTTCTTTCAGAATTTGTGTTGCTATCTTTATGTATTTATTTTCCTCAAAAGCCCTAGAATAAATTTGTGTAGGCTCAGGAATCTGCTGCAAAGAAATAGTGCAAAACGTAGCAAAAATTCTGATGTAACAACAAGAAACAATTCAAGTGTCCTCTCTTTGGGAAAGAATCTGGAACTAAAATCTGACCTCTGCTGTTCACTGCAGTAACTGCATGGTACTAACTGAGCGTCTGACAGTCTCAAAGCCTTTCAATAGTGTTTAAAACCTAGAGCAGTGATAGCGAACCTTTTGAGCTCGGCGTGTCAGCATTTTGAAAAACCCTAACTTAACTCTGGTGCCGTGTTACATAGAGAAATTTTTTGATATTTGCAACCATAGTAAAACAAAGATTTATATTTTTGATATTTATTTTATATATTTAAATGCCATTTAACAAAGAAAAATCAACCAAAAAAATGAGTTCGCGTGTCACCTCTGACATGCGTGTCATAGGTTCGCCATCACTGACCTAGAGCATATTTTTCCTCGGAGAAACAGATCTGTTAGTGAAGAGAAAGCTGCAAATAATTCAGTATGAGGATGTTAGCTGTTCTTATTCATACTTTTTAAAACACAAGGGCAGGAATAAGGTGAAATGAAAAAAAAAAGTTCATCCTAGAAAAAGACAAGTTCACTCAACAAGTGGACAGAATTGGATCAGGGCTGGGAACATACATGACGCCAGCGCTGCTGAGGCAGGAGGGGGTAACAGGAGAGGCCGGGAGCGGCTATTCCCTCCTCCGTCTCATTCTTCAGGGACGGTAAGTGTCAACATTAGAAAAAGAAAAGGGCTATAGCAATTGGGTTTTACTAGTATAGTTGGGGTGAAGATTTCCATCAGATTGAGAAATGTGGGCTATTAGAAACTTGGGAAAAGGGAACCAGGCTGTTCATTCTAGCGACAGAACACCTCCTTCTGTATTTTATCCCTTTATTATTATCATTATCCCCTTTGAAATAATTGTAATGCAGTCTTCCCGGCTGGAAGGAAGAAGTCATCTTTGCAGTTAGTGCTCTGCTCTTCCATCTGTTATAGGCACCTCTCACCGACACCAGAGAAGTGTTACCAGACAGGCTAGCCCGCTGAGTCCGTAGAGAGGGCTGTGCCCAACCTCGATCCTTGTCTTCTCACATAAATGAATGTATACGAGAGACCTTGACTGCATTGTGAAAAGCCAACTTATTAAAGCAATTAAAGCATGAAAGCCAACTTATTAAAGCGATTAAAGCGTGCACCTTTATTGAAAAAGCAAAGCAAGCAAACCTACACTTCTGGCTTAGGAAGCACAGACGGGCTCTCAGCTCATCTGAAGAGCAAGTTGGTGGGGGTCTGAGGCGTTATATACCCTCCTGTCTATAGGCTTCAAACTTCCTCTGCTGACTATTTTGATACAGATTAATTCTCAAGGCCCCCCCCCCTTTTTTTTTAAATTTTGTTGTGGCCTTCCCAGAACTCACAAAAAGCACCTGGCAACTTTATCTTGCCAGGTCTTGAGACTGCAGTCTTCTCTGCTTAGGGAGTAAAACTGCTCCTTTCCCCATTCCCTTTCTGCAGTCTCTCATTAGGGTTCTTTTTTTTTTCTTTTTTTTTTTCTTTCTTTTTTTTTTTTTTTTTAAATCACTTGTTCTCTGTCCTTGGCTGGGGAAGATAATGGCTTGTTAATTACAAGCTGGCTGCAAAGCATCCACACTGTTTGGCCTTGTTTAACCTTTTCTGTCTCAGTTTCCCTAGTCCTCCTGCCCTGGAATCCTGTAATGCATCTGTGCATCTGCTGTTTTCCGTTCAGTTTTATTGTTCCCTGCCCCTAGTGTTGCCTGAAGTGAGGGACAGTTGATACAAAACTTTAGGAATTGTCATGGACAACTTACGGAAATTTAACTCATAGTGATTTCATTTCTTTCTCAAAATTCAAACCACTAAACAATTTTTTGGATTAGAAAGGCAAAATGGAGCAAATCAAAACTTGTGACATTAGATGGGATTTTCTTTTAGAGGATGCACAAATATCTCCCTTCCCCCTCCGCCCCCCCCACCCCCCACCCCAATGACACTGCCTTAGCTGGCTCCCAAAGAGTGAGCAGGTTGAATTCTCAATTGTTCCTGTATATTTCCTCTCAGTGGGTCTTGGGCAGAATGAATGGTCATTCTTGTTCAAATACACAGAACAACTGCTGAACCTGGTCAACATCCACCTGCGCTGAGCATGCTCATTGTATCGACGTAACCGGACAACCAAGGGGTCCGGGCTGCCTGTCACCACTTGAGCCAATTTAAGAGACAGGGTTGAGTCATGTATGAGTGTTTATTCCAATACTGCCAGCAGCATGGGAGAGCAGCAGGCCACCCACAAAAATCTGCTCTGACCCCCCTTGCCAGTTGGCTGGTTATACACACACGAGGGAGAAGATAGCTACGTGCAGCTGTGAGCTATAAGTGTAACATGGACAGGGGAGGGTAGAGTCTGCAGCCCCACCTTCAGGAGCTCAAAGTCTGATACCAAGGTGGCTAATCTTCTGTGATGTTACAAACAGCTTGATCCTGGGACCTGAGAGTGGTCAGCGTTCCTGAGAAAAACTCTCGGAGGGGGCAGGGTCCAGGTAATAACTGGAACGGTGAGCAGAGGGGTTTTCCTGGGTCATGTCTCTCGACACCAAAGCATGAGCTACCGGACCAGAAGGTTTAAGCACAGTGTGGGGAATTTATTACAAGCAGGTTTAGACTCCCCGAGAGGGGAGGGGGACCCACTAATGGGCTGCCCGTGAAAGCCTTGTATATATTTGCTACAAGCCTGCTCTGTCTACCTGTGTCGTCACCTGATTGATTCCCTCAATTGTTTTTGCCCAGCAAAGGACTTACGTGTTCTTTCCCTTCCTCTGTCCCCGTGCTGGACTTTCTCTGTTTCTATGCATTCGTACACCTTGTTTACTGCAGGCCCTCCCTTGGCTTCCCATGCCTCCCGCTTTGAGTCCAGAAACATTTTATTATTTCTGCTTGGTTGATTCCCGTGCTCAGACTGCCGGGTCTGCCCCTGCCTGTGTTCCACCTGCCTTTGTTTCCCACTGGACCCCTGTCCTATCTGCCTGCGTTTCAAGTTAACCCTCTCACAGGCACAGCAACCAAATCAAAGCCTGTCCTGTCCTTGGTCTGTTCTCAAAGTGTATTTCTTTTCTGAGTAATGGACCCATCGAGGCATCTTATCTTTTTACAGCCTTGTTTCATCCTCCAGTTTCTCAGGGTCTGTAAGAAAACTTCTCATCTGTAGTTAGTGAGGTGGATAATTACTAAACAGCTGTGGCTCTAGTCTCAGGACACGTCCTTCCACACTCTCACTTTCATCATCGTATCCAGCCGTGACCACCCATGAAATACTTACTGCCTCTTACCAGATGCTCCTGTCTTCCCAGGAAAAGCCACCAGGCAGCTTTCAGAAGCATTTACCTCTCTGCTTACTCATACCTTACCTTCACAGTTGAATCTTAAATAGATGGTGCATAACTTTCTATTTACCGATCTGCTTACTCCCTCCTTATCTTCATGGTTGAATTTAAAATAAGGTGATTCATAACTTTTCTGTAATTGCTTTGCATTGCTTTGCATTTAGCATCATCACACACATATTTTCCATGTCAGCAGTCATAGTTTCCTAGTGACCCGTAGAGTTTTGTCCAATGGTTGTACTGTATTTAATCCGTGAGTTACTTAACTATTTAGTTCATTGTCAGTCTTTACAATTTGCATACTTGTTTTTATACCAGTAGGATAAACTTTAGGAATTGTTGGGTAAAAATCCAATTTCCCCCACTCCTGTTTTCTGTTCATGGACATGACATTTTGCAGAGTAACATACATACTGAAAAGTGCATAAGATTCTACAGCTTAATAAGCTTTCACAAAGTGAACACACCTGGATGACCCACCAGGTCAGGAATCGGAATATCACCAGAAACCAGAAGCCGCTTCTCATCTCCCTTCTAGATCCTATCCTTCCGAAGGGCCCCTACTCCATGACTTCTCAGCTGGAGACTAGCTTTGCCTGGTTTTGAACTTTATGTGAACGGAATCATACACTGTGTATCCTTACTTCAGGCTTCTCCTTGGTCCATGTCTTTCACATATTTGATAGTGCAATGGAAAAGTTTCATTGCCTTCTGTATTCTTGGCCTCCATGTAATATGACACGATGGACCATCCCCCAGTCTTGAATTTTGTCTCCTTTCTCTTCTGTGATAGTCATCTCCTGGCCTTCCTCGTATCTTCCCGCGGCTCCTTCCCCCATTCCAGAGCCTCCCCATCACCCAACCTTAAATCACTGTGCATTCGAGCTCCAGCCCAAGGCCATTTCAGCCAGATACATGGCTTTGTTACCATCTGTGTGCCTGGGTCATAAATGCGTATTTCTACCACAGACAGCTTTTCTGAGATTCAGATATCCAACTTGATCTCATTATTTGTATATTTCAAAACTCAACAACCCCCAACGGAACAATTCCTCTGCTCCAGTTGCCCCAGACCTGGCACTGTTCTGGTGTTTCCTGTCTCAGAGAAAAACACCACCAGCCACAGGGTTGCCAACATAGAAACCCAGGACTCATCCTGATGCTTCTCTCTCATCATACCCGGCAGCCACTACGTGCTGACAGCTTCTCCTCCCAAATAGCTCTGGTAAATGGCTCCCTTCTCACCATCATCGCTGCCAGCATTCAAATCAAGCTAAACTTGGATCATCTCTTGCTAAGACTGTTGCAATAGTCACCCCAAACTGATTTCCAAACAGATGGATACTTTGCTTAAGACTCTTCACCGGTTTACATGTTAGACTGAAGAAGTTACTGACATCAGCACTTTATCAGACTGTCTGCTGATCTAGCTCCCTTACTACTCTTTGGGTCTCTCTCTTTTCCTTATTCAGAAATTGCTCCACACAGTCCTTAACAGGTCAGAAACCGGGTTGAAATTTGGGCAATTATGTCTAACTAGAGGCCCGATGCATGAAATTCGTGCAAGAGTAGGCCTTCCTTCCCCCGGCTGCCGACACCAGCTTCCCTCTGGCACCTGGGATCCGGGATTTGCTCTGGCCCCGGCTTCATCCTGAATGATGTCTGGTCTAATTAGCATATTACCCTTTATTATTATAGATTAGTTATCTGGAAGATAAAAGTTAAAAACAAAATATGGGTGCCATTTGGAGTACATTGTTCAGAAAGCAACAGGAGAAAAGAATAATTGTCCCCAAGGAATTCCAAGCTGCTTAAGAGGCCAATTAGCCTAATGACTTCAGGCTTCAGACTCCCACAAACCCCGAGTTTTGATCTTGACTCCGCCACTTTTAAAGCCTGCATAACTTTTGGTGAGTCATAGTACTTCTGAGCCAGAATTCAATACCTTTTCCTTCACAGGGATTACATTATATATCTCTGCTGTTTGGCACAATTGTCAGCACATAGTCAAGCGTTAAACAAACGGTAGGCATGTTACTATTAGGAAGAAAATAAGGCTATAATATTATTCCCATAGATCAGGGAGGAGTCACCCAGGCTTAATTAATGCCCAAGATAATGAGGATCCTGGGGGCAGGGACGAGACCGTATTGTCCCGAGAGCTTTCTGGACTCTGCTCTCCCTGGCACCAAGGAGACATTTATTTCCAGGTAACCAGGAACTCTGGGCAACCTAAGCAAAAGTCTTATTTTTTTATTCAAATGACGCTCTCCTCCAGCCAGTTGGTTTACTTTTCTCAGGACAAACACCTAACATTGGGTTTCTCCTTATCTTTGTAGGTGGAATTTTGGGAACCTCTGTGAGATAAGAAACCAGTATTTTCTACGTGACTAAGTGAATGTTATCCAGACTAGACAGATGCAACCATTTGTGTGGGGCCTGCTTTTACTGGCTACCGCCTGTGGTGTTGATCTCTGTCCTCCAAAGATACATATACACAAACAATTGGAACCCAAATTAAAAAAAAAATACTGACAAGGATAAAAGACCAATGAGTGTATTGATTTAATTATTTAAGCATTTAAATTTCCTTTGCAAAAAAGATACACGATTGAGTGAAAAGAAACTAGATTGAAATCAAAATGACATCATTCTGGCTGGGCCTCCAGCGCTGATTATCTGTGTAATCTTGAAGTCATTTGTTTTCCCGGGTCCTCAAATTCTTCATATGCAACGAGAGAATTAGAATGTATTATCTCATCACAATTCTGAGTTTATATGCAGAAAATATGAAAGAAAAATACTTATATATTTATGAGTGTGTGTATATGTATGTTTATATGCGCATCTGCATATCCACATTCACATCTATATATGCATCGTAGTTTCTTAAGAGAAAGCAAATTATAGACGAGGAGGCTGGAATAGGTGATAGGTAAGGTCCAGTCCTATGCTGACATCATCTATTTCTGGCATTAAAATGCCCATATCTGCCTTCCCCCATCCAAGGCGACTAAGCGGCGGGAATTTGTTAGAAATGCACATTCTCAGGCCCCCCAGACTCCTGTGGGGGAGAGGCTGTGTTGTAACCAGCCCTCTGTATCAGGTGTGAGAACCACTGCCTCCCAATACTCCCAGGGAAGAACTCTAGGCTAGAGTCATAGGCAGAAGTGAAGAGCCAGGAATTCAAGACGAAAAAACAGAACAGTCCACAGAGAACTGGGTCAGAGGTGGTAGGCACTGCGTTTGGGGAGACAGAGCAGTGTGGGCCCAGGTTAATGTTACCAGGGAACTGGTGTGGTTGTGAGAATTCAGAGCGGAAGCCCAGGCAGGTAGAAAGCAGTAGCCACACGCTCCCGTGTTAAATCATTGTCCTCCTGCTGTCATTTCTGCTTCTGCGCTGAGAACTGCTGGTTTCAGGACCTTTCTCCTGCGGTGGATCCCACAGGAGGGTCATCCCCTCTGTTACAGCTGCAGCAACCCCTGACCCCGGCTATCTATCTATCTATCTATCTATCTATCATCTATCTATCTATTTATTTTCTGGTTATTGATTGTAAAAACCCGAGACAGGGCTAGTTAAGGCTTGTCAGGCTGAGCCTGCATGTTTTCTCCAGGATTCTCCTGATCCCAGTTTTCCTTTTCTCTTCACTGGCAGTTAAGGAGGCTGTGAATCCTCAGGGGACGGAAGATGATGCCTGCTGCTTCGCTGGGCTAGAGGTGAACTTGGCTGGACAAAGCTGCCGGGGTGAGAATGAGCCGGTGGAAGCGACAAGGCAGGAACTCGGCCTTGATGGTCTTCAGGAGGCTTATGGAGGCCACGTTGTCATCGAGGACGTTGCCCTGCGCGGGGAAGCCCCGGCTGTGCAGCTTCCAGGCCAGGGTTAAGGCCACCAGCCGGCTGTACCCTTTCCTGCGATGCTCCGGCAGGGTGTAGCCGTGGCACATGGTGGCAAACTGGTCTGTGATAGACCAAGAGACCGGGCTCCCCTTCTCATCGCGGACACACACGCTGGGGAAGCAGGAGATGAGGTTGGCGATGTACCGGAGACACTGCTTATTGCCGCCCCGCGACCAGGTCCGGTTGAGCAGATCAGCATCCGCTACACTCAGGTAGGTGAGTCGAGGGGGAGAAGTCCTTCTAGAAGAAAAGGACAGGAGAAGAGGTGGGAACTCAGGGTGACTTCCAACAACTTCTCCTCTTTGTAGACTGAGTTAAAGGGAGACGCCATCCCAGAGATAGGGCCTAACAAATACGAAGACATTGTCAATGAGTTAGATTCCACCTCTCCCCCATTCACAAACCTCTTGCAGAATTTCATTTCTGATAGGACAAAATACTCATTATTTCCAATTGATGTCTTTCCTTCTAATTTTATGCCCTGAAGCCTTGAAAAGACCTGATTCTTGGGCCCCTAATCTTTTGGTTTATAAAAAAGCCCAACTGGTGTGGCCCAGTGGTTGAGTGTCTCGACCTATGAACTAGGTCACAGTGATGGCGAACCTATGACACGCGTGTCAGGGGTGACACGCGAATTCATTTTTTTGGTTGATTTTTCTTTGTTAAATGGCATTTAAATATTTAAAATAAATATCAAAAATATAAATCTTTGTTTTACTATGGTTGCAAATATCAAAAAATTTGTATATGTGACACGGCACCAGAGTTAAGTTAGGGTTTTTCAAAATGCTGACACACCGAGCTCAAAAGGTTCGCCATCACTGAACTAGGAGGTCATGGTTTGATTCCTGTCAGGGCACATGCCCAGGTTATGGGCTCCATCCCCAGTGTGGGGCATGTACGAGGCAGCTGATCAATGATTCTCTATCATTATTGTTGTTTCTCTCTTTCTCTCTCTCCCTTCCTTTCTGAAATCAATAAAAGTATATTTAAAAAATGTTTTAGGATAGAACTTGTATCTTGATGCATCCATGCCCAGAAAAAAAATACAAACTTATGGCATATGTAGATGCTCAAAAAATGCTAGTTCTGCCCTGGCCGGTCTGGCTCAGTTGGTTGGAGCATCGTCCTGAGCACCCAAAGGTGGCAGCTTGAATTCCCTGTCAGGGCACATACCCAAGCTGCGGGGTCAGTCCCCAGGAGGGGCATACGTGGGGAGCAACAAATCAATGATGTTTCTCTCTCTCTCCCTTCCTGTCTCTAAAAATCAATGATGATAAAACAATTCTACATCTTCCAGACCTTCCCCTAAAAGGTTTGGAAAAAGGCCTAACATCTCATGGCATTAAGGTAAAGAAAAAAGGTAAGAATTGGCGCCATTTCTAAGAGCCAAGATGGGTTATTTGGTTGAAAACATATGGGGCTGGTTGTGTTTCAGAATTTGCTTTAGTTCTTGAGTCACCCATGTGGTGAGGCCATCCCCAGTGACTGCTGAGAGACTGGTAACGTCATTCTAGCTAAGATCTTCTTTACAAAGCCCAAGCGTGTGTTTTCTTTTCATTAGTTCTGCAGGGTTAGCCCACATCCCAGACATCCGTGGGCTCTGGCACTGGGACAATTACCTAACCCTGAGCAGGGGTAAAAAAGTAAATAAATACAAGCAATAACTGGCTTAATAGAATTTTTATATTTAAGTTTCGAAAGTGAACTTTAAATAAAAACATTGCTAAGACTAGCCAAGTGCTTCCGTGGTTATACTAGAGACCATGACCTTGTACCTGAAGGACAGGGTACCCTAAATACAGCACACACATTTGGGTGATGACTCTGTTAAAGACAAATTGTCTAACTTCCCATGCAGAAGGGAGCAATTTAAGTCAAAAACTGATTTTAAAAGGCCTGGATGGGGATAGAGGAAAATTTTAAATAATACCTCTGGGATATGACAGTAAACAGACTGTGGAAAACCCTAACACTCTAAAGGACAAATAGCCTGTTTTTGTTTTTGTTGTTTGTTTGTTTTTAACAAAAAGTAATGTAAGAAATATAAAATGAAATGAAAGGGGAACCTATATGTTAAGAGAGATATTAACCAATTGCAATGTATGAACCTTATTTAGATGCTTATTCAAAACAAACTGCTAAACATCATGATAGTTTAGGAAATGTGACTACTAACTGGTTATTTGACTTTAAGAAAATATTGTTAACAAAATGCAAGGTATTGTACAGGCAAGGGTTAAGACAGCAGACTTGAGGCCGCTACAATTACAATGATAGGTTGCCAGGTTGGCCATTGGCTGGTGTCTGGCAATGTGAATTTCTGGAGGGCCCCTGCCATTTCCGGAACTGATATGCATGGCTCGCTGTGCCTGACTGTTTGCACAGTCAATGTGGTTTATGCTGAACACCTGCTTTCTGCTGGGATTCTAGGAAATTGGCATACTCTAGGCAGAGGGTGCCTGTAATAAAAGCCCGATCACATGCTGTCGTGCTCATTGCTGGGGAAATTACTTATTCCATGTGATTCCACCAGGAAAGGACTCTGGGAAGCTTGGGCCTGGTGTCCTCTGGACTTTGCCAAAGCATCTTATTCCTTTGTTGATTTTGATTTGTATCCTTTCATTGTGATAAATGACAATATATATTGAGTCCTGTGAGTCTTCCTAGTCTATCACTGTCCTGTCAGACAAGTGATATTAGTAAATTTTTAAGAATCCTTATCTTTTCACTGTTTACATATAAAAATCATTCTTTGACATCCTCCTTCCCCAAATAATTCTAAATAGCCTCTGTTGTCTGAGCCCAAACAGACATATATATCTCATTTGGAGATATATATTAGAATGTTTAAGAATAATCGATAATATCTGGAAAATTTCCTTCAGAATAATCCAAGGGTGGGAAGAGTAGAAAGGGGTATAGATAAAATAAGACAAGTCACATATTGATGGGAAGGTTTATTATACTACTCTCTGTACCTTTTGTATGTGTTTGAAAATCTTCATAACTGGGGGGAAAAAAAAGTAAAGTCCAGCCTGGCTGGTGTTGCTCAGTGGTTGAGCATCAACCTATGAACCAGGAGGTCATGGTTCAATTCCTGGTCGCCCGGGTTGTGAGTTCGATCCCCAGTAGGGGGCATGCAGCAGGCAGCCGATTGATGATTCTTTCTCATCATTGATGTTTCTATCTCTCTCTCCCTCTCCCTTCCCCTCTTAAATCAATTTTTTAAAAGTATATATATATTTTTAAAAAGTAAAGTCCAGTTGCTTTATGTAACTTAAAAGTATCCATTCTTGTTTAGGTTTAGTCTTGTTCTGTTCAATAATTCCTTCAACATATTTCATACAAGTGAAGAAAACTAACATTCACCAAGCTGGGTACTTTTCAAGTATCATGTCTCATTTACTTATGAAAAACAGGTAAGGAAGATATTATAGATTAATTTTCAAGAAGAAGAAATTGATTGAGGCTCAGAAAGATGAAGCAAAAGGGAAGGTAACTGGTAAATGACAGAACAGGGGCTCCAAAGCAAGAAGAAAGTAAGAATGCAGATGTGAACCAACACGTGTTTGGAAGGATTGGACTCGGATCAGGCTTTGTGGGATTTGTTTCCTGGCTCTACAGTTCACTCCTGTGTGTTACTTTGTCTGTTCAAAGGGAATGATAATAGTGCTGCTTCGTAGGGTTGTAGAAAGGATTCACGTGGTAATCTATTGAAAACATCTAGTGCCTGGCCTGTAAGAGCTCCACACGGCTCAGTTACACACCCTCGTCCCCGAAACAACAAAACAACCACCACCACCACCTTGGGCTCAGACAACAGAAGCTATTTAGAATTATTTGGGGGAAGGAGATCAAAGACTGACTTTTATGTGTATACAGTGAAAATGCAGGACTCCTGAGTTCATTCGTTACTATGAACAAAGACACTGATTCGATTTTGTAGGAAATTATGAGCAGTCAAGTGCAGCAGAAAGGAAAAGAGTAAACACACACACACACACACACACACTCACACTCAAATTTAGCCTCAATAGCCCCAATTCAAGGTACCTAAATATTCCTTACTAAGTACTCCAGGTACCACTCTTGGTACTTCCATAGCACTAAGTCCTATCCCAAAAGCAGAAACTGGATTTACATACAGGAGACTGGTGTCTGGCGGAGCTGACACCACAGACAAACGGACCGCCTTGCTGGAACTTAGCTTCACATCCAACCGCTTGGAGTTGGCAACAGCTTTGGAAACGTCATACAACTCACGCTGCAGCCCTGTATATGGAAAGACATAAGGAAAGCCGCAGGCATTTTATCTGAGGCCACAAAAAGGAAATTCCTTGCAGTGAACCTATTATCATCAATACCTCCGTGCATGATCCTAACCACTGTGTATTTACATATGGATCATTATAACTACCCCCTATCTGATTTTCAAACTTAGTGCAGGATTTTCAAATTCCTATATCATGTTGCCCCTGGGGATCATGAATGTTCGTGGAGTCTTCTGAGGGAGACATTCCCTAGGCATTTGGAATGTCCTGTGGGCATTTTGATTTCTCTGACTTCTCAGACTGATCAGGGAAGAGACATGTTATGGCAGCTGGGAGTGTAAAGAGCTTAGATTTATTTGGCATGGAATTCTCCCTTCCAGCCTCATGGCGTAATGCTTGCTGCAGAAATATCCAGGTATAAACTCAGTGTTGGTGAGAGTTACCCGGAGCTTAACTCGGCCGATCCCTTGCGTTTACCATAGTGATCCTCTATGACCTGCAACTCTCTAGTCAGTACTTGTCCTGGGCACTGCTTCCCAGTAGGGCAGAAGAGTGGCCCGGTCTGTTCTGACAGCTCACAGGATGGCAGCCTCGCTTCTGCTTACTAGGCCTGACTGGCTCTGCTTCTCCAAATCCCCACCGGCTCTGTCCTTTCCCGTCGGCGTCCTGATGGATGGAGTCCTCTGGACATTGACTTTCCCGCTCCCTTCCATGTCTAATGGTTGTTTCCTCCTCTTAGTAAGCAACTTCCTCTCGACGAAGACACAACAGTTAAGTCATGTTGAACTCAGTCTGATACCTAAGCCTTGGCTCCTCCCTCAGGGAGTTCAGTCTAAGAAAAGATAAGGAAGTCTTCAAGTTCCTACTATCAACATTATAGATGCTGTGGCTGGCTAGCATCCCACATGATAACACTGAATTAGATCTGAGTAGTTCAAAATACTATCTGAGGGGAAATAAGAGGTAGTGCTAACTAAAGGTAGGGATGGTAGTTCAAACAGAATTTCTTTCTCCTGAGTTAGACTGAACCAGTTCTTTCCAAAAGTCAGATTAGCCCTGGCCTGGTAGCTCAGTTGATTTCAGCATCACCCCGATCCACCAAGGTTATGGGTTTCATCCCCAGTCAGGGCACATACAAGAATTAACCAATGAATGCATCAATAAGTGGAACAACAAATCAATGTTTCTCTTTCTCTCTCCCCCACGTCAGAAGCCACGGGTAATACCTGCACTGACTTACATGCTGAGTGAGGGGCCTTCGCCACTCCAGCTCTATTAGGTGCTATTAATTCACGTCTGTCCCCACCAAGCCTTCAGGAATAGGGGATGAGTCCATCTAGATGACTGTAACTGACTCGTGGCTATCAGCTAGGCCTTTGGGAAAAAGAATATTGGCAATTACAGGGATGTTCTCTCCGTAATGCTCGATTCAGGTGATTTGAAGATAGTAGGCCTATAGCACCAGTATCCACCCAATTACAGCCATGATTTCTCACACCAAGGAAGAGGTATGCTCATTTCCACACTAAATTAATACTGGGGAGGACATTTTTCTGAATTGACTAGACAGTTAGTAAAAGCATGTCTCCCTTCTAACCAGCGTATCGGGTAAATTTGTAAAGGCAAGGGATGATTAGAACGTCCTCCATAAGGTCTCTCTGAGCATTTGCAAATGGGTTTCATACAACATCCACCTCCTTAGATTATGAATATGCGTTGGTCATTGTTCATAGATGGACACAAGGAAAACTCGTGAAAGGGCGTCAGCTGTATGTGACTGAAAAAAATGACCAGACTTCACATTTCTAACATGGGAATTCCTGCCTTCAATGTCAAAGGCTTAAGGAACTCATTTCACTGGAACGGTTACAAACAGTAACTTCATCGCCTGTATTAACCCCCAAACATTATGAAAAATTGAAACAGTAAGTGATACCCTGAAGCATAAACTGTCCATCCAAACTATCAGAAATTTTTAACCTGCTTCTTCTACCTTGGCCTACAGTCTTCCAGTAGCACTGGTGGTCACACAATTATATCCTGGGAGTTCACATATGTTCTTTCCTTATAAAGTCATTTCAGGATATACTAGGCAGGTTAGCAGATTAGCCCTTTCTAGAATTACTAGTATTATGCCCAGATTTCAAGATCCCCAAAGACAGTCCACCAGGGAGCCGTGTCCGATGCAAAAGCAAAGAGCCTTTATTCAAGCCCGGGCTTGGCTCCTCTACCCTCCTTACAGATGCAGCGGCAGGATGCGAGAGAGAGAGAGAGAGAGAGAGAGAGAGAGAGAGAGAGAGCCCCCAGAGAACAAAGGTTATATAGGGCTAGTCATTTGGGTGGGCTTAGGTGAGTGACGTGGGTAACAGTGATTGGTTAGTTTCAGGTCAGGGTTTTATTCCAGGGTTTTTCAGCAGGATCTTACAGCAGGGACTTACAGCACAATGGGCAGGAAGTGACTAACACATTCCTAGGCCTAAACCATACCCCGCTACCTCCTGATTGGTCAAGGGCGGCGCATAAGGAGCATTCTATGGTATAGCCTAATGTGGACCTTAGCTGTATTCCTGGAACTTCACTGGTCCACTCGGGTGGTGGCTGGGGGAGTCAGGACATTTCTGGCATTTCTGTGGTCACTCCCAGTAGGGCAGTCCCACTTTGTCCTTTCATTAGTATTTGCTTCAGAAAGAAGAAAAGCTTACCTGTTGGCTTAGATTGAAATTAGAGTTATTTTAAAAGGCTGTAACAGCAAAGGGTTCAGAGTAATAAGGAAAAATATGCTGATACTCCCTGATATCCCTGTTACATAACAGTAAAAAAAATCACTTAAACGCAGCCCATTTAAATGGCCTCTACCTACCCCCAAAGCCAAGCCTCATTAGGAGTACCAGTAAAAATAAGTTTTCTTATAAAACTGCAATACATGAATTGTAAAATATATAAAATGCATAGACATGTGTTTGTGCATATATGTGTATATATAGCATAAATGTGAAATACGCATATCTGTCTATCTGATATATGCGACTAAAAGGATTTAACAATGACCTAGTGTCTTGCCCTTGACCTCACCTTGTATGTGGAAAACCTGGTCCCAGTTGATAACGTCACGTTCTTCCAGCAGCCGTCGGTAAGCTCTCACATCCTTGTAGAACACAGCATAGCCGTTTGTGTAATGGTCCAGGTTATCTGTCTCAGCCTGGGTCAGAAGACACATCATAAATACGCATCCTCTATCAGCGGTCGCCAACTGGTGGTCCACGGACTACTGGTGGTCCGTGAGGTCTGAAAGGTTGGCCACCACTTGTTTAAGGAAACCTTTGGGCTAGCTCACTGAAATCTTAGGTGGCGCGGGTACCGTTAGCTGTGCGTGGCTAGGTAATTTCCATTAGCAAAGTCAGTCACCAGTAAACAGTGGCTATGTGGGAATGTGGCGAATACCCTGTAGTGAGGGAAGGCACAGACACTCAGAGCCTTTGTTTGACTATCTCTTCTAGCATCAGGGAGGTTTTACATTTATTTCACGTAGTTCCAGGATTTGTAATTTATTTGTGAAAATAGAAAGGGTGTAACTCCAGGGACCCGCCGATCAGAATTAAATAGAACTCTCAGAACTGTCCTAATGTGGTCACGGCAGCACATCTTTGGTGACTTGAGCCTCTCTTTGGTCCCAGAGGCAGAAGGGGGCAGACACTGTCTTTTTCAGTGTTCTTCCATATTCACACGCATGACCACAAGTCCCCATCATCATACGGAATCATCAACCCAGCAAAAACACTGGTGTGTGCAATATGCATGCTTTCTGCTTCTAGAGATTATGAATGAAACACTAAAGGCATAGTTTATTGAACGCGTTTAGGCTAGAGGTTTTCCATACGTCCGATACTCGAAAGACAGTCAAATTAGCAGCCAAGGATGAAATGTGTAGCTTTGTAAGCTAAAGTATTTGGCTGTGATGATTATAATATCCCCTTTACCTAATCTGTTCTTTCTAGTTGATGCCAACTCTTATTGTTTTGCCTTGCAACACTGTACCTCTTTCTGCCGCCGAGTGATGACAGCTTTGAAGTCTGGCCATGAGTCCAATACCACTTCCTTTTGAAAGGGGTTCCCGCGATTTATGTTCATCACTGCTCCATAAACCTGAGCCAGAGGACCCAGAGAGACAGGTCAACGGCATCACCGGCTGTTTCAGTTGCATATTACCCTTTTCACCTCTGGTTTTACCATAGAATTATGGCCCTCAAAGCAGATATTATAAATATACACACAACATACATACATACATATACACTTCCCCGTTGTTATTTCATCAGCGCACATGAAAACTGCTAAAAAGTCTATGAAAGCTTAAGAAAACTCTCCCTGGACTTAGTGCTTCGCAGTACAACCAGGAGAGGTACTAAATCAATAGGCTTACTAGGTGGGTGCTAGGCACATAGGTTAGCAATAAAGATTATTGAATGAATCAGAATCTATGGATTTAGGGCTCATACATCTTTTAGAAGTTCCACAGGTAATTTTGATGCTCACTGCTTTTGGGGTGTATTATACTATCTAAAAATAACCTGTGAAGTGCAACTACTCCTTCCACCCTGAGTTACAATTCAACATCACAAGATAGTGAAATACACCCCCCCCAAATAAGCCCAAAACACATCCCTGTATATCAGATTTGATGGAGCAAGGCTCTGCAAGTATTCCCTGAGGACTGCAACGATGTCTCATTCATTATGACATCTATGGAGCCTGACACAGCTGATCAAATGCTTTTTAAAAAAATATATATATTTTATTGATTTCAGAGAGGAAGGGAGAGGGAGAGAAAGATAGAAACATCAATGATGAGAGAGAATCATTGATTGGCTGCCTCCTGCATGCCCTCTATTGGGGATGGAGCCTGTAACCCAGGCATGTGCCCCGACCTGAAATCGAACCGTGATCTTCTGGTTCATAGGCTCGATTTGATGCTCAACCACTGAGCCCCACTAGCCACGCTCAAATGCTTTTTTTTTTTAAAATGTATTTTTATTGATTTCAGAGAGGGAGAGAAAGAAACATCAATGATGGGAGAGAATCATTGACTGGCTGCCTCCTGCACGCCCCCTACTGGTCTGCTGATCTTACATATACTACAGAGTAATAAGTTTATCAAAATGGTTTCCCCTATTGGGGATTGAGCCCGCAACCTGGGCATGTGCCCCTGGCCAGAATCCAACCCGGGTCCCCTCAGTCTGCAGGCCAACGCTCTATCCACTGAGCCAAACTGGCTAGGACTCACATGCTTTTTGACTAAACAATACTGAATAATAATATTGGAATTCTCTGTGGCCTTTCACATTTTTTTCTCCACTAAAAATCAAAGATGTCTGTCCTACAAAACAACTCTCATATGTTCTGTGTGCTTCTAGAGTAGAAAAAGTGTGGTGGTAAAGATACTTCCTCTGTGATCCAATGTATATTAAAAAACATGCAAAACTAAATGATGGCTTTAGAAGTCAGGACAGTGGTTACTTTGGGGGAGCAGGGAAAGGTAGGATTGGAGAGGAGCACTGATGGTGGGAGGGGCAGCCTCTCAAATCATGTTTTTTCTTGGAGTGGAGGTTATTCAGGTAATCGCTTTGTGAATTCACTGAGCTGTGTAAGTATGTACAGTATGTGCACTTTTTTTTTTTTTAAATCCTCACCCAAGGATATTTTTCCCAAGAGAGTGGAAGGGAGGAAGGAAGAGAGGGAGAGAGAGACATCAGCGTGTCTCTCACATAGATTGGTTGCCTTCCGCACCCACCCCGACCGGGGCTAGAGATCAAACCTGCAACCCAAGTACATGTCCTTGACCAGGAATCAAACCCACGGCCCTTGGTGTGCAGTCAATGCTCTAACCACTTAGCAACACCAGCTAGATGACCAAGAAAACCACTGAAAATACTCCAGAAATAAAGCTTTTGAAATAAACAGGAAAGGAATTTATAACAACCCCTAAACTTCAGTTCCACTGTGTACCTAGTACACATTCTTACCAGTAATGCCAACCAGTCCATACCCACTTGCCATTTAAAAACATTTAGAACTCAAATTTACCTTAAAAACAATCTAGTCCAGCATGACTTAAATTTTCCTGGGAGTCATCTAAAGTGACTGTCAGGAATATAATTATCTGGGTCATACCCACAACCATTGACTCCGTCTCTAGCAAGTGGGGAGCGGGAGCTGTGTATTTAACAAGAGCCCCAGAGTCTTATCACTGGAAACTTTGGGAAACAGCCACCAGTTGGACATTATTTCCACAGATCAAGACAATAGAGCAATACAACAAAACTCAACGGCACAGTACCTTGAGTGATTCGGGAAAGTGACCCTTCAGCACTTTTTCCAGGGTCAGTAATTTGGTAGCACAGTTTAGCACCAGCATCTTCTCCAGAGCTCCAGCAGCTCCACACCTAGTAGAAACGTGAAGGTATACATTTCACTTTTGCCTGTTAGCAATGAATCCACCTAGGAGCATCCTGGAAACCCTGTTTTCCCTGGCTGTGATTCTGAATACCATTGCTCCCCCTGAAGAGGGAAGGAGGAGGTGAGGGAGGCCCTGGGATGGGTAAATCAGAGAACACCTAGAAATGGAAAGTGTTAATGACCTGATTCTGGAAAGATGTATCTCCATGGGTAAAGTCTTCATCATTTACACATGCATAGAACTCTGCACGCCTCCTTCAGGATACAATAGCAGTTGTAAATTTACATGTATGTGTGTTTCTTTTGATTGAAGTCTTTCTCAAGTAGACTGTGAGATACAGGAAGGAAGGGTCCAGGTCTGCTTTGGGCTGCACCGTCTCCCCAGCACCTACCACGGGGCCCGGCACATAGTAAGGGACATTCCAAGGAGTTGTTGAATGGCTGATGTGAAGCTCAGGGTAAGACTCTTCACAATGGGGTACAAAGACCCGAGGGGCTCAGCTATCAGGTGGTTGTGAGGAACAATTTGGAGAGGAACAGCTAGATTGCAGATGAAGAATCCTGTGTGAGCAAAGGCTCCTTTCAGTCAGATAAAATTAAGGAACAATAACAACCAGAAAAGCCTATAAATAATGTATACAGCTTCACCCATTCTGATGCAATTATATTTTCTAGATTTGGAGGCTCCAATCTCCTGTTCTTATGCCCCAAGAAAACTTTTCCCTCAACATTACAGTCAGGTCTTGACTAGATTAAAAATATAGCATATATTTATATTTTATATTCAACTAGAGGCCCAATGCATGAAATTTGTGCAAAGGGCTTGGCCCTTGCAGCCCTGGCTTTGCCCGGAAGGTTGTCTGGAAGGTCGTCTGGATGGTCGTTCCGCTGTTCGGCTGTCGGGTCTCATTAGCATATTACACTTTTATTATTATAGATGTAGCAGAACTTTTGCACCTCATCTTCACAGCCAGGCACTCGGAAGGCAAAGAAAGCTCAGGAGACTTGGGAACCAGGTCTTCTGGGATTGTGGTGGATTATTCCTTCGCAACACATTTCCCACGGGGCATCTCTGTGTGGCCATAAGGTACTCGGAGTGTTCGATGGTGATTTACTTCAGTCCACTGTATAAAACCCTGTCATGTTGTTTACGAGACTCTGAGCTGCGAAGAGGCATGTTTCTGATGACTGAGCTGGCTCCAGGTCAGTGAGTGGGCACGTGACGTGTTTGCATTCTCTGTCGGAGTCCGAAGAGAACGAAGGGTCAAGGCAGCATCAGATAATAGTCTGGGCCATATTAGAAACTTTGAAAAAAATCAAGTTTCCAGAGTTCAGGTTGAACAAAGAAAGAAGTGTAGCCACTATCTCCTCACCCTTGTATCTGCTCACTTTTTCACTCCCTTGTGTCACCTCTAAATAAAACTTTAACTTCTTCATTAAACACATTAATATATTTTAATTCCAGGCCTTTTGGGAGAAAATGAAATATCACTTCACAGGGAAGTTGATCATGTATCTCTTATTAGGTTTGATGTATAGAGATCCTTTTATATCCCAATATACAGCACAGTAGCTAGAGCAAAGAGGAGGAATCCTAAGCTTACTCTTTGCCTGGTTTGTTCCCCAAAGGATCTAAAACAGTGGTTCTCAACCTTCTGGCCCTTTAAATACAGTTCCTTATGTTGTGACCCAACCATAAAATTATTACTTTTTTAAAAAATATATATTTTATTGATTTTTTACAGAGAGGAAGGGAGAGGGATAGAGAGTTAGAAACATCGATGAGAGAGAAACATCCACCAGCTGCCTCCTGCACACCCACTACTGAGGATGTGCACGCAACCTAGGTACATGCCCTTGACTGGAATCGAACCTGCGACCTTTCAGTCCGCAGGCTGACACTCTATCCACTGAGCCAAACCGGTTAGGGCACATAAAATTATTTTCGTTGCTACTTCATAACTGTAATATTGCTAATCTTATGAATCATAATGTAAATATCTGATATGCAGGATGGCCTTAGGCGACCCCTGTGAAAGGGTCGTTCGACCGCAAAGGGATTGTGACCCACAGGTTGAGAACCGCTGATCTAAAACCACTTATAAGCATCGGTAAAATATAAAATAAAATTCAGGCAAGGGAGAAAACAGAGGTACCAAAGTAACATGAATGCCAAGCTGGTGTTGTTTAGTGTCTGAGCATCCACCCATTAACCGAGAGGTCACTGGTTCAATTCCCAGTCAGGGCACATGCCTGGGTTGGGGGTTAGAGCCCCAGTATGTGGCATGCAGGAGGCAGCCGACCGATAATGTTTCTCATCGGTGTTTCTCTCTATCCTTTTCCCTTCCTCTCTCTCTAAAAATCAATGAAAACATATTCAAGCCCTAGCCAGTTTGGCTCAGTGGATAGAGCATCGGTCTACGGACTGAAAGGTCCCTGGTTTGATTCCAGTCAGGGGTACATGCCTGGGTTGCGGGCTCAACCCCAGTGGGGGATGTGCAGGAAACAGCCAATCAGTGATCCTTTCTCATCATTGATCTTTCTATCTCTCTCTCCCTCTCCCTTCCTCTCTGAAATCAATAAAAATATATTTTAAAAAACATATTAAAAATAAAGTAACATGGAGTCAGTCAAGAGAGAGGTCAGCAGGCAAAGCATATGGAGAATGAGCCTTACACGTAGAGTTGATCCTTTTTATATGTGGATTCCGTGTTTGTAAATTCACCTGCTTGCTCATGTATGTGTATCCCCCACATCAATACTGACAGTGCTTTTGCAGTCAATTGTGCAGAGCAGTAACACATTTGAGTCACCTAATAACCCACATTTTCAGGTAAAGTTGAAGAAGGTGACTTTTTGTTCCAGCTCTCATGCTGTAAAAAAGTCTTTTATGTGTCTATTGAGTGCCAGTGTTTACTTTTCTTTGCCTTTTTTTTGCTTTTTTGTTGGTGATTTTACTGTTTAAAATGGCCCCTGTGCCCTGACCAGTGTGACTCAGTTGGTTGGAACGTCATCCCCGTGCACTAAAGGGTCATGGGCTGGATTGCTGGTCAGGACACATGCCCAAGTTGTGGGTTTGATTCCTGGTCAGGATGCCTTATGGGAGGCCACCAATATATGTTTCTTTCTCACATTCATGTTTCTCTCTCTTCCCCCCCCTCACCCTTCCTCTCTCTCTAAAATCAATTTTTAAAAATGAAAAACATAAAACAAAATGGACCCCAAGTATAGTGCTGAAGTGCTGGTTAGTGTGCCTAAGTGCAAAAAGGCTATAATGTGTCTTATGGAGAAAATACGTGTATTAGAGAAGCTTCCTTCAGGCCTGAGTGATAATGCTCCTGACTGTGAGTTCAATGATAATGAATCAACAATCTATATTAAATCACATGCCTTTAAACAGAAATATACATAAAACAAGGTTACCTGTTGATCTGCTGATGTGGACGTTGGGACCAGAGGTTTGTAGGAACCTAATAACTGTCTGTATTTTCCCTAGGACCATTGGTTCAAAATTCGCCAAGACAGTATTTTGCCTTTGACTTTATTGAACTCAAGGACTGTGGAGAATGAGAAATAACTACTTGCAGGAGGTGAAAGCCCATTTTATTTTTTTTTAATTTTTATTTTTTTTATTTATTTTTATTTTTATTTTTTACAAACCCTGTGTCGAGGGCTGACTTTCAATAGATCGCAGCGAGGGAGCTGCTCTGCTACGTACGAAACCCCGACCCAGAAGCAGGTCGTCTACGAATGGTTTAGTGCCAGGTTCCCCACGAACATGCATTGCGTGAAGGGCGTGGGGGTGGCCCTCTTTCCGGCCGCACCCCGTTTCCCAGGACGAAGGGCTCTCCGCACCGACCCCGGTCCCGACGTGCGGCGGGGGCGCACCGGCCGGCCCGCCGGCGGGGATGACGGGGGACCGGCTATCCGAGGCCAACCAAGGCTCCCGCGGCGCTGCCGTATGGTTCCGCCTGGGCGGGATTCTGACTTAGAGGCGTTCAGTCATAATCCCACAGATGGTAGCTTCGCCCCATTGGCTCCTCAGCCAAGCACATACACCAAATGTCTGAACCTGCGGTTGAAAGCCCATTTTCTTACTCTAAACTTTCTGGCGGCCAATACCAAGAGAAAGAAAGATGGGTCGTTACATGATTCACTTTCCCATAGAATTATCCTTCTGGTCTTTACCACAGCATTTGCTTGACTGTTCACTTGTGCCGTCTCTAAATGAGGTCCAGCTCTCTAGCTCCTAAATATTCAAAACCCTTCTTGATCTGTCTTTAGTCTACTTTTCTAGACTAAGCAGCTATTTCAACTCACAAACAAATGGTTCAGGATGACATTAAAATCAGGGACATTTCTCCCAGGGGTTCACACAGAAAGAAGATACTATAATTAATGAACAACATTAGAAAATATCCTTTCAGTAAACAGTGATGAACTTCATAAGAATATTTATTTTATTAAATGAAAAGATAGTTTTTTAAAAATTAAATTTTTTTTTGTTAATCCTCATCCGAGGATATTTTTTCCATTGATTTTTAGAGAGAGTGAAGGGGGGGGGGGGAGAAAGAGAGGGATAAAGATCGATGTGAGAGAGACTTCAACCAGTCGCCTCCCCACCCCGACTGGGGGCCAGGGATCAAACGTGTAACCCAGGCACATGCCCTTGACCAGGAATTGAACCCCAGACCCTTCTGTGTGTGGGCTGATACTCCAATCACTGAGCAACACTGGCCAGGGCTAAAGAGATAGCTTTTAAAGGCCACAAGAACATACAGAAATTCTCATAGGTGCAGAAATTTTTTTTTTACACATTATTGGATTATATCCGAAAGTCATAGTGACAACTATTACCTCTGAAAGCTACAAGATCAGGCTATCATATCCTCACCACTCAATTATAAAAGTCTCCATAATTAATATGGGGCCCAGAATTGGAAGGTAAATGTTTGTAAATCCCTTAGTCAAACTCTTATCAACAGAGTCACTAAGTGAAGTCTTTGTGAAGGAAATTATCATGCTCATATAACTTAGAAACTGAAGTTTCTTTGCGGCACCTAAAGTATTTTATTCATAATAACTAGACAATAAAAGCACGGTACTCTCCTGGGACACTTTTAATTCTCACAAATAAATGAAACAGAAGGTCCCTGTGTTTATGGAGTAACACACCTTTTGTAATAAAATAGTCATTATTTTTTTCAGATAGGTTTTTCTGTTTATTCCTGTCAGATAAGTCAGGAAGATTCCTGTCTTATCTGTTCAGGAAGATTCCTGCTTATGTGTTTGCAAAAACTTCTATATTTCATAGTGCTTATTTCCCCTGTATCAAAATTTAAGAGTAAAAAAAACAAAAATAAAAACACCCAAAAAACTTCTTTTCCTCCGAATCTAATTAAATTTATTCTCCCTATACACTTTTGAATTTCATCTCTCCTCGTTCTGTTTCCCCATTTATTCTTGCATTAAAATCAATGATTTGATACTTAAATGTAAATAATACATTTAGTTAAAATGTATTAATTAAAACCTGGGTTTTCATTAATAAATGCTTACCTGCTGTTGAGCGGCTAGCCTGAAACAGGTTTTTCACTGGGCAAGCAGCAGCAGCTTTCTCCCCAAATGGTGAGTTTCTTCCTCAAGCCTCGTTCCTTAATTAGTCCTTAGTGCACAGAGAAGGGAGAGAAAAGCAAATATCACACCTGTAAGAGGGAGGAGTTTCTGTGGTCAGGTGAGATTTACCATGAATGCAGCACCAGTGTTTCCCGCCACCTCTTCCTTTTGATTACTGTATATTCAGTCTTACAGTGGAAAGAAAAGCCACTGAGTACTAATTTTGATTTAGATCTGAACATTCTCTAGACACAAAACCTATCTATCCATCAGGCTTTAATGGAAGAGAATAACAAGAAATGGGACACAGGCAAGTGGGGAACAATAAAATAATGTGGATATTGACCCCTTACATTTTTTTTATCTATCCTAAAAAAAAAATAATAATAATTTTGCTGCTCTGAGCTTCCAAGGCTTAAAGAGGGTAATGTCTAAAGAGGATGCTTGTAAAATTGAGAGTATTTTTGAAAATGTTAATTCTTTTACCCTATTCTGTTAAATGAAAAACCACTCACACTTTACTTGCTTCCTCAACGGCTGCAATGTCAGAAGCATTTACATGGGAATCTCAGGACACAACACAGTCCCTGAGTCTTGGATAATAAACATACAAATGTCCCCAAGGCATATGGAGACTGCTTCAGTTTGAATGTGATCACCTGGGAGAATACTGTTTACAAATGAAGGGGTAGGTTAGGGCATTTTTTACTTGAAGATGCTGGTTTTAAGTAATACACTGGCTAATTGGTGGTTGAAAGTGACTGAAAAACTTGTATTCGATGACAGTTACTGGATGTCAAAATAAGTGTTTATGATCCTGATATATTGATAACTTTTTTAAAAAAGATGTTATGGAGGGCGACATATACCTGTGCATGTTCCTAAGGATACTATATAAAACTAGTCTTTTCTAAATATTATTTGAGGAAAATTGATTTAAAAATTAACAGAAGTTGTTATTGGTAGAACAGAATCTGCGTTAGATATAAAGTACAATACTGGAAAAACCTTAAAGTTAGGGGTCAAATTATTTATGGACTCAGAGAGATCTATAAAAGTCTTCCCAGATTTAGGCTACATCCTGTTTCCTGGTGCATCCAAAACAGAAACTTCTATTCTTTTTTCAAAGTTCTTTGCTCTCTATAAAACACCGGAACTAATTAAAATAGTTGCTTTTTGCCATTAGAAAAAGTAACCAATAAGGCAAAGCATATTACTTTTCCAGGAAAACAACATTAGTTGAAGATAATTATATTTGAAATATGTCCATTAAGCTAACCTGAACGTTTAACTCTGGGATTTACAAGGAAAAAGTGGGAGGAAAAGGAGGTTACCAATACAAGATAAATTTAAAGAGATTTTCTTCTATAAACCCAAGTGAACAAATCCATAATACATATTTTCATAGAAAAATAGATAGACTTGTACATTGTTTTTAACAGGATTTACACATCAACTTCAGTAGCCCCTTCTATTTGTAGTGTATCAGCAAATTCCTAAGTCAAAATTACAACTTTTTTTGCTTTCTGGTTCTATCACTTGCTATCTGAGGATCTTATGACAGTCACTTAGTGTCCCAGGCCTCAGGTTCGTCACCTGCAGAATGGGTATAGTAACTGTTATGGGGTTTAATCCCCATCATGTTATTAGGATTAAACACTGGCATAAATGTATCTATACATGTAATGGGCTTAGAATAGTGTCTGGCACATAGCACACATCAGTAAATGTCAGCCATCTTTATGATTGTTATTGTTATATGGTTCTGTTGTCTCATATGAAAACCTACACTAATTTTAAAGACCTCGTTGGGGGTATGAAATGGTGAAATGCCTAACGCACATTTGTTTCTATTAGTTAAAAAATGAGTACTTACATTTTATCTATCTATCTATCTATTTATTTATTTATTTAAATATATTTCTTTATTGATTTCAGAGAGGAAGGGAGAGGGAGAGAGAGATAGAAACACCAATGATGAGAGAGAATCACTGATCAGCTGCCTCCTGCACACCCCGCTACTGGGGATCGAGCCCGCAACCCAGGCATGTGCCCTTGGCCGGAATCGAACCTGGGACCCCTCAGTCCGCAGGCTGACGCTTTATCCACTGAGCCAAGCTGGCTAGGGCTGAGTACTTCATTTTTAAAAAGCAATCTAGAGTCATTTTACTGAATTTGGGGAACAGCCCTCTTTCGTCTTCCTCTTTGTCCAATTTTATTAATTATAATCTATCTTAAATGTGGCTGCTACAGCAATTTCATAGCCTTGGTAACAGCAGAGGTCACTTTAATGAGAGCAAACATCTAAGCCAAGAGAAACTATTTCTACGTTGGTTTAGTAGTGAAGTCACCTTCAGTGGCAGCAACTTCTAATAAGAAAAGCTAGTTATGACACACAAAGGGCTCAGTCACTTTCGACATGGTAAAGTTCAAATGGGAAATTGGAATTTCTCTCTGCTTTTGCCTTCCTTCTTTCCTCTTTCTCTTCCGCAAAGCTGAATATTTCTTGACAATGAATGAAACATGAGAGGATTTAGAAGTCTTATGTTTGGAAACTAAGCCAACCTGCATTCAAATACTAATTTTGACAGGTGCACCTGCATTTATTTTTGGTAAACAGAGAATGCCAGGAAATTCAACCCAACCAAATAGAAGAAAGTAAATCCTTTAATTTTAGGTTCCAGCGCAGGTCAAATTTAAACAAAACCTGTTTGTTAAATATATGCCCCTCTGAGATTTGGGGGAAATGAAAGGGCTCCTATAAAGAATGTTTAATGACTGGCAGTACCCTAAGGTTCTGCAACATATGTGTACAAGCTGCCTCCCCCTAACCCTGTTCACACACACAAATTACACCAGTTTACCTTCCTTCCTTCAGCAGCATCAGTGGGGACCCACTTTCCCGTATGTTCAGCAACTTTCCCTTTTAGCCTTTTTTAGTCTGATAGGTGGAAATGTTTTATTTTGCATTAAAGTGAACATCTTCCAAATACACATTGGCCATTTATGTATCTTTGAGAATTGACCACTTTCCTACTGGTATTTAATCTATTTGTTACTGACATTCTAAGTTTATGTTTAACTTTATTTGGAATCTATCTATCCTATATAATAAAAGGCTAATATGCAAATTGCCTAAACAGCAGAATGACTGGTCGCTATGACACACACTGACCAGCAGGGGCCAGACACTCAATGCAGGAACTGCCCCCTAGTGGTCAGTGCGCTCCCACAGGGAGAGCGCCGCTCAGCCAGAAGCTGGGCTCACGGCTGGCGAGCACAGCACCAGTGGCTGGAGCCTCTCCTGCCTCTGCAGCAGCACTAAGGTCCTCTCAGGGGATATCTGTCTGCCTAAGCCCGAGGGGTCCTGGACTGCGAGAGGGCACAGGCTGGGCTGAGGGACTTCCCCTCTTCAGTGCACAAATATCATGCACCAGGCCTCTAGTCCTATCTAATAATAGACAAACATGGTAATTAACCATACCTCTGACACACTTCCCATTGGCTAATCAGGGCAATATGCAAATTAACTGCCAACCAAGATGGCGGCCAGCAGCCAGGCAGCTGAAGCGAACAGGAGGCTTGCTTGCTCCAGTGATGGAGGAAGCCAAGGTTCCCCGCCTGCTGCCACTCAGCTCTGAGCTGCACTCTAAGCAACTATGTTGTAATTACAGAAGTTAAACAATCCCCAGAAACCTGCTTTCAGCCAGCCGGGCCTCAGAGCTGGAGTTGCAACAGTGTTTCAATTATAGAAGCTAAACAAAGCCCAGATACCTGCTTTCAGCAGCCGAGGTCTCAGAGCTGAAGCTGAGCCTCAGAGCTAAAGCTGGTTCTCAGCTCCAGTGACAGCCATAGAAGGTGAATAAATCCCAGAATAAAAAAAAAGAAAAAAAGGAGAGGTTGGGAGCTTCAGTCGCCTACCAGCCTGAAAACGGCCCTCAGCCCCTCACCCAGACTGGCCAGGCACCCCAGTGGATAACCCCACCCTGAAGGGGGTGTGACCAGCTGCAAACAGCCATCATCCCCTCATCCAGGCTGGCCAGGCACCCAACCAGGACCCCCACCCTGATCCGGGACACCCTTCAGGGCAAACCAGCCGGCCCCCACCCATGCACCAGGCCTCTATCCTATATAGTAAAACGGTAATATGCAAACTGACCCTAACAGCAGAAGGACTGGGAATGACTGGTTACTATGACACACACTGACCACCAGGGGGCAGACGCTCAATGCAGGAGCTGCCCTCTGGTGGTCAGGGCGCTCTCACATGGGAGGAGCTCTGCTCAGCCACAAGCCAGGCTGATGGCTGCCTGTACAGCAGTGGTGGTGGGAGCCTTTCCTGCCTCCTCAGCAGCGCTAAGGATGTCCAACTGCAGTTTAGGCCTGCTCCCCGCTGGCAAGTGGACATCCCCCGAGGGCTGCCGGGCTGCGAGAGGGATGTCTGATTGCCATCTTAGGCCCAATCCCCCAGAGAGCGGGCCTAAGCCAGCAGGTGGTCATCCCCTGAGGGGTCCCAGACTGCGAGAGGGCACAGGCTGGGCTGAGGGACCCTCTCCCCCCAAGTGCACAAATTTTTGTGCACCGGGCCTCTAGTATATATATAAAAGCCTAAGCGGCAGTTATGACTGGACAACCAGCCGGTAACTATGACGTGCACTGACCACCAGGGAGCAGACGCTCAACGCAGGAGTTGCCCCCTGGTGGTCAGTGCTCTCCCACAGCCAACCTCCTATGGTTCCTCCCCCTCCCCCCGGCTGGCCAGCCCCGATCACTGGCCAGGCTGAGACCCCACCGTGCACAAATTTGTGCACCAGGCCTCTAGTTTTGGCATAAAGTAGAAATTTTAACCACTATTTCTCCATCCCCATCTCTGGTGTGGTTAGTGGTTTTCTCAAGACTATTTATTGAATATCTTTCTGCATTTTACTTGAAATGCTATCTTTATCATATGTTATGTCTTTACACTATAAATCCCCCACTTATGTTTTAGAATTTAAAGTATCTGGCATTGGCACTTACCATCTCCTTGCTAGATAGCTGGGTCATAGTTGGCATGGACTATGCGTTTGAGAACTCAGGTGGGTGTGGAAATTACATAGGAACTACAGCCATTTGAAATATTGGTACCAAGTACAGTTGAATTTTATTTGGGTTTGCAATTAACTTAAATTATTCATAAAGAGTACACTAACATGCATCCTTAAAGAAAATATTGTGTATGTTTTGAATTGCTTGATACCTGCCAGAACTGTAGATCTCTTAAAATTAGGTCACATACTTTTCAAAGCTCCAAGAGTGTAGTATGACCAGTTTATGCATGAAGAACTATCACTCAGTAAGTACAAGCTCCAGTTGATGTTCAATAATCTGTTAAACAGATGTTCTGAGAGAAACAAGACTTTTTAAGAAAATATGTATTTATTGATTTCAGAGAGGGGAAGGGAGAGGGAGAGAAACATTAATGATGAGAGAGAATCATTCATCAGCTGCCTTCTGTACATCCTACACTGGGGATCAAGCCCGCAACCTGGGCATGTGCCCTGACTGGGAATCGAACTGTGACCTCCTGGTTCATAGGTCGATGCTCAATCATTGAACACCAGCTGGGCGAGAAACAAGACTTTTAATGTACCTCCTTTCCCAAAAGCTATTATAAACATCGTAATTAATGATAAAAACCAGTGAGTTGGGGCTCTATTAGTCACTCTAAAACTCTGAAGCTGTAAGTCTCCAAGTGAAATTTTTAAGATATTTTGCAAAATCTTTTAGTTGCTTTGCCTGATGTAGCAGACAGTCCAAAATACACAAAAACACTTTCTTTAAATGCTGCAGTACAGGTTTCTGTTATTGAAGACTTTCTTTCCCTCTGAAGTCCATTAATGGCCTTTTGGACCATTGCTTCCTAAGAGGATATTGCTTTTGACCCTTTTACTGAGCTGCCCAAGGTTTCCTGTGGCATGTGGCCTCCCTCACGGCAGTGAGCATTACACCGAGTTTGTTCCCTGGTGGTCTCTGCATGGAGGATATTAACAGAATTGTGGCACCTTCTACATTAACTGGCAAAGTATTCTAGGTGAGACAGAAAAATAATTTAAATTTCAGTTATTTTACTTACAAATAGATTAAAGCAACCCAGACAATAAAAATAAATTTTAATGTTTTACTGATCATTTATTTACATGTATATACATATTATAATCACAATGAGGAAAGAACATTCACTTTTGTTTGGTTTTTAAGGGAGTAAATCTGTTTATGTTCCACTTTAATAATTTTATGAAATGAAAGTATGATTTGATGGTAAGGGAAAATAAGTATGCAACATCTATACACTAAACCAACCAAAGAAATGTTCGTGCTACCTCCAAAGTTAAAGACACATGGAGAATCTTAATTATACCGCAAAGTCTAGAGAGTTATGTAAAAAAGTAAAGGCATTTGGAGATTTCTCAAGTTCCAGATGACCAGGCAGAAAATGTAAGTCATCAGCTAAAGAATAATAATGAGAGCAAACGTTTTTATGAACTAGGTACTTTAAACACTTTACATATATTAAGTCACAGTATCAAATTTCCTCTGCACTAATCAATAAATGAGCTTTATCTAGCCTATAAATCAGTGGACTATGACTGTTCTTATTTTACAGTGTCAGGTAAATAACTGGAACAAAAATGTGAGCTCCTGGACGTGGCAACTGCTAAAACCAGTTTTCAGGACTACACTAGATGCTAATGGTAGATCTACAGAGGCTCATTTTAAGCTCCATATTAGGAAACAATAAACCTTAAAGAAGCCTTAGCCTCTGAAATATCAGGTTAACAGTTTTAAAACTTATAAACATTATAAATTAATGTGGAATAACTTAAAAACATTCTTTAAGAGGCATCCAGTCTCTTATAGGCTTCTTCGATGAAAGTTAGCATGTTCTTTGTCTGAGACGAATTATGGAGAACATCAAAGTCCTTCAGAAGAGCATTCTGGTTTGGAATTTGTGCCAGAATTTCTTCCTGTGGGTACAATGTGTAATTAGTGTAAAAATGTTTATTGAAATATAATTGACAAATAACATTATATTAGTTTTAGGCGTATAACATAATGTTTCAATATTTGTATATATTGTGCAATGAATCTAGTTAACATCCATCACCACACAGTTACAATTTTTTGTGTGATGAGAACTTCTAAGATTTACTCTTAGCAACTTTCAAAAACACAATACAGTATTATTGACTAATTACTATACTGTATATTACATCCTCGTGACTTATTTATTTTACAACTGGAAATTTGTACCTTTTGACCATCTTCACGCATATAATTGTTTTTTAATCTTATTATGAAAAATATAAATGTACATCATTTAGAAAATGGTATAATAAATCTCATGTTCCCATCACTCAACTTCAAAAACCATCAACTCATTCTGTTCTTCTCTCAAATCTATATTATTCTGTTTTTCCTCTGCCCATTTTGCTCCTTACACCTAAGTGAATTGTAAATAGGAAAAGTTCAAAATACTTTTTGAGAAAATATAAAGACTCTCTACCACTATAAACATTTACACTATAATATCTACTAGGGTCCTTTGAAGAAAGACAAGTTAGCAGTGTATAGCCTACTACACATAAGACATAATATGATTTATGAAGAGTTATAGGTCATTGTTAGAAACATAAGCAAACGCAATTTACTTCCCTAAATCTATTCTACAGTTATATGACCACACAGATGCGTAAAAATATATGTACAAGGGTATACTCAGCATTATCTGTAATGATAAATGCTGGAAGCTAATTCCAGGAGGTCATAAATGCAAAAAGTTCATCAAAAGATTGATGGAACTTGGGGCTTATTCAGCAGGGCTGAATATCTACATATTACCTACTGCTGGAATAGCTAAAAGCATTTCCTCAAACCTGAAAAGTCTGCCTGCTGCCAGACAGCTGAGGGAGGGCAGTTCCCCAAACCTGAAAATCTACATGTTATTGCCTGCTACTGGGACAGTCGAGGGCAGTTCCCCCCAACCTGACAATGGCAACTATATAACAAACCTTACCTTTTGATATGTATAGCTGCTTTGCTTTAGGGCAATTTGTGATAATAAAGAGCGAGGGGTCCAGAGATGCAGAGCTGGTTACTGAAGCTAGGTCTCCTCTGGCTTCCCAAAATGCCTTCCAAATTTATATTTCTAGTCTCTTTTTTTTTTTTTTTTAAATTAAATCTTTATTGTTCAGATTATTACATTAGTTAGATAATACCCTGGCAGATAAAGCTTACTTATTTTCATCAGTAACTCACAACTTATATTATGGTACATCCACACAATGGAATATTATACAGTTATTAAAAAGGCCGAGAGACATCTACATAGACTGACAAAGAAAGATGTTCAAACTATAGTGTCAAATAAATAATTGTGTGTATATGTATACCATGAATTCCATTTGTTGTTGTTTTTTAAAGAAACAGGATACATAATGCTTTTAAATATTAAATTAATACAGTTAATATAGTAAATTGTTACCTGAAGTGTGGGTGCTTTGAGACTCTTCTGAGAAAGTTCTGGAAGGGAGAGTACATCACTGCTATCTATTTGAAACATCTAAAGGAGAAAAAGAAAGCTATAGGTTCTTTAAAAAGACTAATATCTCTGAACTTGTTACACAGAAAAGTTGTCTTGGTAAAATGTAAGCATTAAAAATTACACCAAGTCTAGCAATATATTATTAAACAATTACCTGTTTAAATTTCTCCTCTTCTTCTTCCACCTCACTTGTCAGAATTTGAATTTTGTTCTTTAGGCTCTGGATATCCCCAGTCACTGCCTCTGTGGTCTCTACTATTTTATCTATTTCTTCCTGAGTCAGAAAGAGAAAGTTAATGTTTCAAATTAAATATTTTATTAAATAACCCCCCAAAGATATATACATATCTTTTAAAAACCTTATATATTGCAACACTGCTAAAAGAAACTGGAAATATATTTGTTTTTCTTTCAAAAACCAGACTTGCTAGGAACTAATTGCCCACTGTAATACTGCATTATAAAGAAGTTAATTTCCTGAAACAAAAAGATATACCTCACGTACAAGAATATTTCCTCAAAAACTTACCGAAGCTGCTAGCATCGGATTCTGGAAGCCCTGTGTAAATCCAGCAGAGCCCAAGGGCTGATGGCCTGTTCATCTATACCCCCACCACACACCCTGGCAATCACTGACCCTTTTATTGTCCCCACAGTTTTTTGTCCAGATGTCATATAGTTGCAATGATATAGTACACAGCCTTCTTAGATTGGCTTATTTCACTTAATAATATACATTTAAGTTTCCTCCTTCCCTTTTTGGGCTTGATAGCTACTTTCTTTTTAATGCTGATTTTAATATCCCATTGTCTACATGTGCCACCATTTATTTATCCATTCACCTACTGAAGGACATCTTGTTTTTTTTCCAAGTTTTGGGAACCATGAATGGCAATACAAAGATCCGTGGGCTGGCTCCCTCTGAAGGCTCTAGGGAAGATTCCTTTCTTGCCTCTTCCAGCTTCTGAGGCTGCCAGCATTCCTTGTAGCTGCATCACTCCAATTTCTACATGTTTGTACAAGGCTCTTTCCTTTATGTCTATCCCTTATAAGGACATTTCCATCAGTTGAAGGATACTTGTCACTGGATCTAGGGCCCACCCAAGATAATCCAGGATGATTTCACCTTGAGATCCTAACTTAATTATACCTGGGAAGATTCGCTTTCTAAATAAGGTCATATTCCAGGAGTTAAGATTTAAACGTACTTTTCGGGGCCCACCATTCAACTCATATAGAAGGAAATGAATAACAGCACTGATGGAAGAGTTAATGACTAAATTTTTTCATTATAAATTTTTTACAATTAATTTTGTTCCATTGCTTTGGTTATTTTCTTTGGGTATTCCTACCATACCCATTTTGCAGCTTTTGTATTTTCCATTTTTTTCCCGATACCTTTAAAAAATAATCATTCTTTTTGATTCTTAACATTTTCTCCTTATTTCACCTTCTATGTATTGTAAGTATTATCAGTTGTATTTGTTTGCTTTAGTACTCTAACTTAGTCGGCAAATCCAAAAGGCTTTTTCTTTTATTGTCGCAGTCTTTCCACAGCTAGGGTTCAGGAATCTGGAGAAGGGCTGTGCATAAATGAATAGAGACTACACAAGAAATATAAATTTGGAAGGCATGGGGGAAAGCCAGGTGGAAATTTAGCTCTAGTGACTAAGCTCCCTGAATCTCCGGACCCACGGCTTTTTATTAATACATTTTGCCCTTTAGCAAAGCAGATATACATATCAAAGGTAAAGTTTGGTAAACAGTAAAGGATTATCAGGTTAGGGGAATTGCCCTCAGCTGTTTGGCAGCAGGCTCAGCCCTGCTGAAGATGTCCATCAGCCTTCTGACGAACTTCTCGCATTTATTATGCTAACTACTGTTCTTAGTCTCCAGCATTTTATTTCTAATTCCTTCATGAATTCTGTAACTTCACTTTTTGGTATAGCAGTTCCTCTGATAACGTTGTTTTGTTCAACCTCATTTTGTTATAACGAGGGGAAAGAAAAAATTCCCTGCTAGGGCCACCACTGTGTGGAGACTGTACATCCTCCCCATGCTTATGTGGGTTTTTTTTCCAGGTTTTGGAAAGTCACCACCAGCAGTAAGAAAGCTTTCTAAGTAATGCACAAGAGAAAACGAATGAATACAAATTCTACAAACTCCTAGTTCAAAGACCCTCTTATGCCAATGAAGAACTCTTATGCCCAAAATGTGAACAGTGACTTATCAAGTAACTGACTTATCAAGCAAACCACAGACTGCTGTGATACATGAAATATACATTTATTCAGTCTTCGTCCTCGGTTCCTGGCACAGAGTTTCTAAAACCTTTGTAACGCCTAAGTGATGGGGGGTGGGGAAGGATGGGATAAGAGCATAGTTATATTTGATTTTTGTCTTGGTTCCTGGCACAGCTACCAAAAACCTTTGTAATTTTCTGAGTGATTGGGGTGAGAGGAGCGTCTTTCGTTATTCTTAAGTCCTTTCAACCTTACCAGAGTTTATGATAATGCACACACAGAGCATGAAGGCTGGTTGCCAGAACAAGCAACCATGTGATCATGGTTGGAACTTCCAGTCCTACTCCCAAATCTGTGAATGGGAGCTGGGCTGGAGACTTAATTAACAATCAATATGCTTATGTGATGAAGCTTTTATAAAAACTCCCAACAATGGGGTTCAGAGAGCATCCAGGTTGGTTATCACATGAAGGAACTGGGAGGATGATGTGCCTGAAGAGGCATGGAAACTCTGTATCCCTTCCCATATACTGTGCCCTTAGGCATCTCTTCCTTTTGGCTGTTCCTAAGTTGAGTCCTTTATAATAAACTAGTGGCCTGGTGCACGAATTTGTGATCATTGAAAGGAAATTAATTAGAATTTCTCTACAATAGAAGTGTTAACCAAATTCACAATCGATAATGACAGATGGAAACACACGTGTGCGATTGGTGCAAGAGCTTTGTATGTATCGTGCATGCGCAAGTCAACTTAGCCTTTTATAGAATAAACTTGCTTAATTAGACCTGCTTTCTGATTTAGCTAAACTTTTTCCAGCCCAGTGAAGCACCCCAACTTCTCTTTCAGGTAACTGTCAGCAACACAGCAGTAAATATCAACATGAAACAGATTATTATTGTAGATCACGCAGGGAGACCAAAGGATGAAATATTTAACTGCCAGAAAATGGAGATTTAGAAAGCTTAGAAACTTGACCCGACTGAAAAGAAGTAAGAAATGGGGGACCTTGAAAATGACTTCAGGTTTTCTCACTGCGCAGAATATAGTCAAACACTGCTGCCGGCTCCGATTGCCCTTGAGGGCTTCTCCACCTCCCCCTGCTCCTGAGGGGTGATCGGTGCAACAACTGCTGCTCGCATCTGCCGGCCCCAATCGCTCTGCGCCATCAGTGTGTGGGAGCGGCGGCGGTAGGAGTGGGGCTGCCAGCAGACAGGGGACCAGGGGCCACAGCAAGAGGGGCTGAGTGGGGGCGTGGAGGATGGGCCGAGACCCACCCTTGTGCCCACTGCAGCATCACGGCTCACAGTTCCCTTTAAGGTGCACGAATTTGTGCACTGGGCCCATAGTCCTATATAATAAAAGTGTAATGTGCTAAGTGTCCGACTGTTTGGTCCACTGCTCGACCAGTCGCTATGATGTGCACTGACCACCAGGGGGCAGATGCTCCAACGGGTAGGTTAGCTTGCTGCTGGGGTCTGGCCGGTCAGGACTGGGCGAGAGGGCCGGACATGCCCTGGAGCCCTTCCACAGTCCTTCCCCGGTTGGCCAGCCAACCTCCGCAGTCCTTCCCTCCCCACTGGTCAGCCCCCATCGGCCCCGATCAGGACTGGGCGAGACGGCCCTGATCGGCCCTGATCCCTGACCAGGACAAGGGACCCCACCCATGTACTAATTCATGCACTGGGCCTCTAGTATTGTATAATTGAAATTTGCTAAAAGAGTAGAATTTAAATGATATTATCTACACCTCTCTCTAAAGGATATATGTGAGAAATGGATGTGGTAATTAACTAGATGAGAATCCTTTCACACACAGTGCATACCTATATAAAATCACCATAATGCACACTTTAAACCTTAGAATTTGTCAATTATATCTCAATGAATCTGAAAATAAAAAAAATAACCCATAATAATGTCATCCAACTGTTAGAACTAGTGCCAGTACTGAAAATAACCCTTGAAAAGTAGTAACATTGGGAGGAAATTAAACGTAATCTCACCCTATGAGAAAGCCAGGTAATCACTAAAAAATACTACCCTATTAATCTACAATATGTGTAGATTTGTTGCTCAGAAACTAATCCTTCCAACATTATCTAAATTATATAAACTAGAATAAATTATTTGTGAATTTTGAAATATTAGAAATCCTTGGCGTTCCTTACATAAACTACTACCACCTTGTACTTACTGAATTACTAACAAAGACCTAAGCACCACATTTACAAACAACACCAAAATGACTATGGGATATATAGTCCAATCTGCTTTACTTTTTAGAATTATCCAATAAGTCCCTTAAGGTTGCTTCTTTATCTACATCTATATAAAAACTTTTTTTTTTTTTTTTAAAAACTTTTTAAATTAGAGTTGACATGCAATATTATTTATATTACTTTCATGTGTACAGCATAGTGATTAAACAGTTATATAATTTATGAAGTGATCTCCCAATAAGGTGCTTTTCTTAATTGTTCAAGTATCCACTAAGTACAAGGCTGAAGTTAATGATAACAGCTAATGTTATTTCTCAGTAGCTTCTACAGCATAATGATTAAGAATCATGCTCTGACATTGGACTGGCTAGGTTTGCACTACAATTTTAAACAGTTTGTCTAAGGTTCATCCAGAAATGTCAGTATGTCTTTTTCACATTTGTAGCATGAGGATAATAGAGCATAGACCTCTCTAAGTCCTTGTGAGGACTAAGGGATATAACTGTAAGTGCTTAGAAAAGTGCCTAGAACAAAGAAAGCCCTCATTACATATTAGCTATAATAACAATGATGATGATGACTGTGTTCCTGACAATGAAGTACAGGATGGAAAAACTAATGTTTTCAAATTCTACAGCATTTAGTGATGAGTTCCTATAATTTGATAATAAAAAATACTAAAATAGCCTAGCCAGTGTGGCTTAGTGGTTGAGTGTCGATCTATGAACCAGGTCACAGTTCGATTCCCGGTCAGGGCACACACACGGGTTGTGGACTTGATCCCCAGTGAGGGTTGTGCAGGAGGCAGAGATCAATGATTCTCTCTCATCATTGATGTCTCTCTCTCCTTTCCTCTCTGAAATAAATAAAAATAGTTTTAAAAATCACTAAGATAGTTCAGTTATAAAGTCTGGTAAAAAAACCAAAAAAAAAGACAGTTACTTAATCATTAATATATTAAAAATACTTAAATTTAGAGGCCCCAAGTTTAGGTGAAGTTTTTGGTTAGAGTAAAAATAAAAAAAAATAAAAAAATTAATGAACAAACCTGGTCCAAGATCTAGTATTTATTGCCAGGAGAATATCATAATAATTTTAAAAACCTTTTGGTCTCTTCTCCGTCCCCCTAGGTATGGACTCCCTGTTCAATCCCATACCTGCAATGACGCCAGGCCTTCTTCATTGGCTCTGTGACGGGCCCTTTCCATTTTCAGTAGACTTGACATATTAGTTAAATCTTTCAGTTTTGGGGGAGGGACTTTTAGGGTTTCAAACATTTGTAGCAATCTTAGGGATAGAATAAAAACACAATTATTAGTTTATTTTTTGAGTACCATCAATATTACTTTTGTTTTTTTTGAAATACTGTTATTATCTTTTTTATTTGCCATCTTGCTCCCAAGGGCTTCATCTTTATTAAAAGTGACTCACCTTAGCAGTAAGTGTCCCCAAAAAAGCCCTGACAAATCATCATTTAACATTTTCTTTTATTAAGATTTACTTCAAAGCATGGGGGGCACTTAAGCTTCTTCATAAAAGGAAAATTTTCTATTTTATACATTTAACAATTACTTATATGCTTTTTAAAATAAAAATTTCCTTGTGTTTTTTAAAATGTGTTTTCTAGACTATTCCAGCACATAAGTGTATTATTTATTGTGAATTATTGAGTAAGAGATGGAGCACTGCTCTATAAATCTTAACAATGAGCCTGGATTCTAAATCTCAGTTGTTTTAGAGAATGTGATTAATAAAATGACTTTAAAGAAAACTGAGTCCCATAGACTTTAAGACAAATAAAACACTGAGATTAAAATGCTTTGTTCTAAAGCACTATTAACATGAATAGTATTAAAGTTTAAAAAGTCCTCCTTGAAACTAGGTTGATTAGAGCACCAATAAAAACTGACATTACTACCCTGACTTCTAGCAGAGAGCAATACAGCTTTCCAATATTTGATTCTTGTTTCCATAGTAGGAAAATATGAATTTGGTTGCTTTTACCTAATAGGAGCACTTAGGGGTGCTAAAAAGTTCTATTACTTAATCTGAACAACAGTGGAACCTAAGACTTATCTTCCTGGGGTCTTATTCAAAATATTAGTTTTTGTAAAGAAAAAAATAGGCAGTAAAACCCTCACCAAACATAATTTTCATCAAACTTTTAGGATAAACTTTAGTTTTCCAGAAAACCATCATTAGGGCATCACGTTTAAGCATAAATCTTGTCTGTCTAATCTTCCCAAGAGGGTAAGGCTTTGACTTCTTAACTAAAATAAAGTTTCTGTTTATAATCAGTTTCTTCTAAAAGTTCATTAAGTCAATTCTGTGGAAGGGACATCCACTATTCCAATGTCCTAAATAGTGGTCAGATTTCCAGAATTCTTTTAAAACTAATTAAACTAAAAATGTAACATGAATACATCCTACTTAACAATAATACTTACTATTTACAACATTGTTTCCTTAGGACAACTTTCCCAAAGCATGTTCCTCTAGAAACTATAGGGTATAACCACTTTATCTGACTAGCAACCCTGTTTGTCTGATCATGTGGGTATGTGTATGATACAGTCTATATCAATCATAACACTCTTGCCACAAAATCAGTCCGAAGACAGGAGTATCACTGAAGCTGGGCCAATCACAGTCTATCTCCTAGAATTTTGTGACTGGAGCTAAGAGGATAAGTGTTTTCTTTCTCCTCTTTCTTCACAAGGCTGAAAAGATACATAGGGAAGCTGTCTATGTCTACAATTCTAACCTAGTAAGGATAATCTGTCCAAAAGAATACAGCCAAAATGCAGACAGAGCAGAGATGAGACTAATATATGAAATAAAGAGTCCCTGTGATAGATACTAATTTGAGAGATGCTAGGTTAAGCAAAATAAAATACATTTACTAACTGCAGGACTTTTAATATGCTAATGGACCAAAACATTATTCACGATATATCACTTTTATTCACAGAGTATCTTTAAGAATAAGTGTTGCAAATATACTTTGAGAAATGCTGCTATAGGAAAATGTATTCAGAGATCCAATTAAAATAAATTTGCTAAGGCTGTAAACACTGCTAAATTAGTAAAAGGGAAAGTATCTTGAGTATTATTATTTTGGGGATTAAAGAAAGTGAGCTGCAAGAGCAAACACAAAAACAGGCAGTCTTTAAAATATACATCTCCATGGCTGCTACATGATGAAGAGACAGCCTATATACTGAACAATAATCTTTTCTGATTACCCAGTGTGACCACGGTGAAGAACAGCTATTATGTACTGTCATATTCTCATTTGTAAACTAACCATGGTTATTTGTCCCATATATTTTTTTTTAAAATATATTTTATTGATTTTTTACAGAGAGGAAGGGAGAGGGATAGAGAGCTAGAAACATCGATGAGAGAGAAACATCGATCAGCTGCCTCCTGCACGCCCCCCAGTGGGGATGTGCCAGCAACCAAGGTACATGCCCTTGACTGGAATCGAACCCGGGACCCTTGAGTCCGCAGGCCGACGCTCTATCCACTGAGCCAAACCGGTTCGGCTATTTGTCCCATATTAAAAAGACTATGAATAAGCTACTTCTTTATTATATATTATCTTATTGACTAACTTTTTTAGGGCACTCCTTCAATATTAGGCTGTTACTTCTATAAGCCATTACAGGCTTGCTTATAGAAGTCTTTCTTTAATCTCTTCAACCTCTCTCCACCAACTCCACCCCCATCTAACCCATCCCAACCTTTCTATTCTGCTACTTTACACTTAAAGTAAGCAGAATTTGTGCTCAGTCTTCCGAAGAATAAAGTACTAGGTCACAAACATTTCTGGGTACACCAGTAACTAAGATGCAGAAAATTCTCCTATGAAAAGACAATGTTGTGCAAATACTAAAAAAAAAGGAATCACTCACAGTGGTGTGACTTTTTAAGAACACATGAAAAGAAACCTCCATTTGTGACTTGCCACAAGAGGAAGAGCAGTAATATTCTGGAAAATTACACGAAAAGACAGTGATAGAATAAATAAGAGTGGTGAACTGTTAACTTCAAATTGTTCAAAATGCAGTTGAAGGGAGTTAAAGTTGACAAAATTCTCTTAAAGAATGCAGACTTGCATATAGCAGCAATTTAGGATGGAATGTATGTTCCCAAATTGTTCTTCTTTTTAAAACAACAACAAAAATCCCAAATGAAAAACTTTTCTATTCCACAAATGTCTGTTCTGCAACAAAGACAGATTAAACTTTTCCTAAATATGTTTTAATTGTTTCCAATTGCATAACTACTAGTATATTACCTTTTCTTCAGGCAGTTGAGATGATATTGAATTTGTTCATTTTCTCTACTTTTGTTACTCAAAATTGCTCTACAAAAGAAAAAGAAAAAGAAAAAGGATTGAGTAAATATTAGTTTGCCTCTTTCCTAGCCAGGCAGAATCAATCACTTTTTCTTTTATATACATTTTAAGTGGAGGGATAATCAAAGTTCTTTCTATCACATTACGGTGTTGTGTTTAATTTATATGCCTGACTCTTCTGATGGATTTCAGCTCCTTGAGAGCAGAACCCTTATTTTCTTTGTATTGCCTCCAGCGTGGTAACTTCCAGATAGTGTCAATTTGAACTCAACTTCTTCCTAAAATGTCCACATTGAACGGATCAGGCCACATAGACTTCATTTTTATTTCCCTGATGGAATTCTAAGTTTCTGAAAATAACCAAAACTTTCCTGCTTAGGCTAATGCTATTAAAAATACCTTCTGAAAGAGAAAAACATCCCATCACCATAAAATAGAAAATAACATTTAAAAGAATACTATCTATCGAAAACGTAAGTAGAAATAAAGTTAAGTGAAAAAATTTCATACTCACATGATGACTGTTTCCATCAGAGTTTGCAAATGCTTTCTGCTGCTCTCCGAAAGAGGTTGCCAGGTTTTCCTCCTGCTGGATGCTATCTTTACCTGTTTTAGACTAGTTTGCTCTGTCTGTCCTGGTGAAAGAAGAGACTGGTCAGTCTAGAAGTTTGTATGATTTTACTTAAAAAGTGATTAAAGTATAAATTTATCTAAAATAGCTAATGGAATCAAGAGAACCAAATATTATAAAGCTATATAAACTGTTTAATTTCCTCTTTATTGCACAGCCCTCACATGCCAGGTGTTAAATACGAACCTGCTACCTATTGTTATGTTAACTAAAATAATATTAGCCGACACTGCAGGTACAAAGCCAATTTTAAATGAATAACCAAGCTATAATTATTAGGATTCAACATAAAAGTATGGTTCTCAGAAATGATCTTAATTAAAGAGTTCGTTAAGACTTGGGCACTTTTTCTACTAAATGTTGGATGGCAACTGGAACAAAAGAGATTAACCAAACCTCAGACAGTATTTAGTAGATTGTTAACTGTTCTACTGAGAAGGGATAAACAAAGGAGATATACTATTGGCTCACATGAAGATTTACTTTGGAGAAAAGAGAAGTGAAATATTTATAAGAACGTCAAGCATTATAAAAGCACAAGTACTGTGCGCTCTGGAAGTATAAAAACAGACGACATAACCTGGTCTTGGATGAGGAGAGGCAGGCAATTCTTCAAGGAAAAGGTGATATTTAATTAAACTAATTTACTCCAAATAAAATCAGGTAGTGGTTCCAAACTAATCTGTGCAGTGGTGGCAGAACAGAAGCATATTTGTCTTGAGAAATCACTAAGTGCTTCTATGTATCACAGATGAGTAATAATTCAGACTGTGGGACACTTTTTCTCTAGTTCCTATCAATTTTATAACCCTACACAGTGTTTTGCTAGCGATGGTAAATAAAATTTCAGTTGACCAAAATAACTGACTAACCAGTGCTATTATTCTTGCAAAAATGAGAATGCTGCAGTTTGTTACTATCCTTTGCTTTTGCAGAACTCATAAACAAGATACTGATAATTTTTTCATGAATAAACATAGCTTGAGAAAGGCCAGTTCAACAAGATATAGAAAAGAAATACCTTTAGAAGACAGATGCTTTGGATGATTTTTATTTTTTTTCACTGTGTTTTTAACCTAGAGGGGAAAACATGTGCACATACACAGAAAGAATTAAACATCAGATAAAACATTTTTGCTTTGGCAATAGATTTGTCATTTATTTGGAAGAGTATTCATATAACTTTTGCCTAGGTAGAAAAAAGTATATTGCCACTTTTACAGAAAAAGGGCATGTATTTGTCTCAGGCAAAAAATACAACTAAAGCAACTCCTGGACAATGGTGATAATGTATAACAGAATGTCCTAGGATCTCAAACAATGTTTTAAAGAAATAATTTCTCACTTTGCCAGTGAAATAGTGTTACATACTTAATCTGCAAAACAAATAGTGGCACTGCCTAATACATGGTAAAACGGAAGAAAAAAATGTGATTATTTAGTCATTTATTCTTTTAAAAGAGATGGTAAAGTCATGGTAGGAAAAAGCTAATTCCCACCGAACTAATTTTTCTCTATCTTAATAAAAATCTCCTCCACCAACTGTCATATTCTCTTGTCTTTTAACATATGAATGCCATAGAATTTGTATCCTTTATTCCTAGTCTTCCCATTTAAATACTTTAGCAATGCCCTATGACCCACTCCTCCCCAAAGAATTCTGATTAATATCTTCAGAATTGAAGTAAACAATTTCTGTCTGAGAACTTTTACAAATCATGCTTTAAAAGCTCCCACAAAATATGAATTACTATAATTTCAAGTAAAAGTAGCCTTTAGTTTTCATATACTCCTTTACAGAGAAAAGATGATATTTCTAATGAGTTCTGGATGATAAACTAGGTTATTTTCATTACCTCTTTCTCTGATAACTCCACTTCCTTATCAACAATTTTTCTTTTTGGATTTCTTTTTAACTGTTGAGACCTCTTCTTGGAAGCATTTGCTTTGCTAGACATCTTGATCTAAATAGAACAATTCTAACAGTGCTTCAAAAAATCTGTAAAAATGAAAAGGACAGAAAAATGCCTAAGACTTGCATAATATTTTGTTCAAAAGACTACCTGTCTCTATAAATATTCCCATTTGGCCTTTTAAATATTTTAAACATTTAAATAGATTTAAAAACAAATAACATTGGTTCTTATTAGAGTGAGAATAGCCAATTTAATTTCATTCTTAGAAATTTCTTCCATTTGTATGGCTTTAAAAAACCACTTTAAAATGTTTTTGCATCTATAACTTTATACCCCTCCATACAATCACATTATCTCCATATTTAAATCCAAGAATATGGGAATATAAACTGCTGAATTGTCTTATTCTAGCCACAAATAACTTTGATATCTACTATCTCACAGGTATCACTCAGGTCTTCTTGTTTTAAACTTAATGGATTTATCATTCAACTTATGCCAAAAATGGAAGAAGGTAATTTTTAGAATTATACCATGAATCTAACTTGTGCAGACTAATGTGGTAAATTCACTCACAAGGATTTAAGCTATGTAACTGTCTGGGTTATGTGCATTTTAACAAGAGCACAGAAGTATACTGATTCCTCTGTCCCTCCCACAAATTAAAAAACAGGCACAGGAGTAGAGTGATAACATCAATGATAAAATTTAGAATAACCGTTACCCTTTCTCCATCTAATAATTTTTAATCACCAAACTCATTTCTGCTAAAAGGAACAGAGGAATAGGATATTTATTCTTGCGTTAGGTTATAAGGAGTAGATAGCCAGAAATTAGGTACAATATACATGGAGATATGTAATACACATATACATCCATACATAAATTCCTATAGTGCTTCTAAGTATAGAAATTGAGAGTATTGATTTAGAAACTTTTATAACAATTTGACAATTTTGTCTATATTGAATCTGATCATAAAATAATTGGCTTTGCTTTTTTCTTTTTAGATTTCATTTTTCTAGTAATTTATTTTTTCCCCTAAAATATAGACTGTTTTTGAGCATTTTTAGGTTTACAGCAAAATTGAGCAGAAAGTACAGAGTTCCAATATACCCGTATACCTCCTCCCACCCCTACCCTTCCCCACCATCAACATCCCACATCAGAGAGGTACATTTGCTACCATTTATGGACCTACATTGATACATGACACCATGCAGAGTCTGTAGCAAGCATGTCAAACGTGCGGCCTGCGTGTGGCCCACTACGAATATTTTTTGCGGCCCAGCCAATATAATGGTATCTAAGAAAGATTTTAATAAACATTTTGTAACTTAATTTTTACAATATCCCGTTATACATAATTATTAATAACGAACTACAATGTTCACTAATGACTGATTACTATAATCATGTTGCATTCATTTCCCTTATGTGCCTTACGTGCAGGTGCACCATTTCTCTCCACTAATACTAGCAGCGAATATTCTAGCAGCCAATTGCCACGTCATTAGTCTTGGACTGACTTGTTTGGTGTGCGCAACAGGAAATACTTTGCTTTCGGAGAACAAGAAAAAGAGGTTTACGCGCGTTACTCTTATTAATTTGTGCAGTTATTCAGTGTCTGGTAAATTAATGTTCAAGAAGAAATATTAACTTTTATTAAAAGATTCTATTATTTTATGTTAACGATTACTCATTTATTTTAGCCCTTTGTATTCAGCATGTCTCTATCGAAAGAAACCTACATTTCTATGAAAATTGAAGCTTTTGTTTTTTGCAGCCCACATAAACTTCAACCTTGTTTATTTGGCCCGTGTTAGCCTTTGAGATTGACTAGCAATTCATTTTTAATAGAATTTTACAAGTGTCAGATGTGACTGATTAAAAATTAAAAAACAAAAATTGGTCCTTTAATCACAGTTTGAGAAACACCATTTTCACTGAAACCTACTTGAAGCAATAAGCCACAATGCCAATGTATCAACCTTGGCACTACACTGTACTAACAGTGGGAATGGGCTAATTCTCTGTTGTGGGTGCGTCCTCTGCACCGAAGGATGTTTAGCAGCATCCCTGGCTTCCACCCACAAGAGTAAGTAGCACCTTCCCCAGTTGTGACAGCCGGAATGATCTCCAGACGTGATCAACTGCCCCTGCAGTGAAATCGCCCGGGGCTGGGAACCACTGCAGGAGTGAGAACACATTGCCCAGGTTCCACATCCTGGCTCTGCCATTTAACTAGCTGCAGAGCCCTGGCCAAAGAAACTTGCTCACTTCCCCCCGGGGTAAAATGGGTTAATAAAAGTACCAACACCAAAGGCTTGTGTAAAGCTAAAATTTTGTGCAGAATACATCAACTGCATGGAACAATATCTGGGATATAGCTAAAAAAAAAAAAAAAAAGGGGAATAGAAATTTTAGATCCACAGGAAACCACAGCTTAGTGGGTACAGATACAAAAAAACCAACAACCAAAATTATTATTGATAGTTATATACAATGTGACAAGTGTTATAAGACAAATGAGTGGATGACTATCTCAAGATGGTGTGTGCGAGAGAATAGGCAGTATTCAGATAAAAACAATTATCAAACGCAATTCAAAATGCGTTACATTTTGAAATACTGAGCCAGAAGGACAATGACGTCTTGGGGAGAAAGGAGCGAACACGGGATGGCAGGACAGCGTGAAGAGACGGGTGCGTTCGGCGACCCTTGCACGTGCCCGGGGCGGGGGAGGGGGGGCCTGGACAGAAATAACGGGAACGGTGGCCGGGGGCCGACTTCGTGGTGCGGGAAGAACGCACGCTTTCCGGGGTGGGACACAGGGAGGACCGAGGCTGCCCTGTCCCTTACCAGCTTGCTGATACTCGCGGAAACCAAGGCTCTCAGTCTCGACCTCGGCGAGGGCAGAAGACGTGAGCACCGCGAGTGGCAAAACACAAGCCCAATGCTGACCTCTGGACAGTGACGCCGGCGGTCGCCGACCGCAGGAGCCTCAAGGCCAGACACTAAGCTCCGAGGCTGCGCCGGGTCCCGCGACGGGCTGCGGGGAGATGAAGGCAGAAGGACGAGGGAGAGGATGGTTCTCGGAAAGGAGGGGCGAACCAGCGTGGCTCCACTCCCTCCTCGCGAGTCAAATAATTCAACCCGTGGCCCGGCAGGGCAGACCGGCTCTCATTCCCGCCCCCTCCACCCCCTTCTTTTTGGAAAAATCACCTCACGCTTCTCAAATGCAAACCGCGGAGTTTGCCACGAACGGGTGGGTCACAAAACTCCCTCTCGCATCGCACCCACGGGCCAGGCAAGGCTTTCACTACTCACCGACCGCTCCCCGCGAACCATTCAGCGAGCCGGACTCGCCGAGATTCGCGCCCAAACCGTCAAACCGGGGAAACCCGGAAGTGGCCTGGTAGAGACCGGAAGCGCCGCTAGCGACAAGTAGGCGGCTAGCCACGCCCTGACGTCATTCGGAGCGCGCCCCCCAAGTGCGCGAGGTGATTGGCTGGAAGGAGGGCGTTGTCGACCTACGCCCCCCGACTGGCTCGCTCGCGGGGTCCCCGCTGCGTAGAACTCTGGCTGGTGGGGTCGGGGGCGCCCCGCTTCCGCCGCGCTCTAGCGGAGCCCAGGTCCGGGACCGACCGGCCAGTGAGTAGGACCGTGCACCTTGGGGCACGTCCGCCTTTACCGTCCCTCCGTTCTTCTGGCTCCTTCCCCCTCCGCCCCCCCCACTCCCGTCCTCTGAGCCTCTGACCTCTCCACCTCCAACTTCTTCCTGCACGTCCTGCTCGGACGGGATCGCGCTCTCCTCTACCGTATCCTGAGGCTTAGGTTCGCCGCCGACCGCTCACTCTCAGGGAGGTCCTTGGGGGTTGAGAGGTACTGCGGGGCAGGTGTTTTTATCGGGTCGGGGCCGTGTCGCCATGTTCCCTGGCCACCCAAGCACCCCGAGGCTCCTAGGCAGAGGTCACTGGTATGGTTGCAGAAGGGTGCGCTGGCGCCGCATGTTCCTGTGAGTGAGAGTGAGTGAGTGTGTGTGTGTGTGTGTGTGTGTGTGTGTGTGTAAGAGGTGGCGGTACTCCAAGTGACTTTCGGTATGCAGGTAACGGAAAGTCAGATCTAAATTGACGTAAAATTGTAAACTACTAACTTGTTCTCCGTTCTATCTAGAAAGAGAGCATTATATCAGAGGGTCGAAAACGTG
>NW_005871329.1:1166776-1168852 GCF_000147115.1 Myotis lucifugus
GCCCTGACTGGGAATCCAACCGGACCTGCTGGTTCATGGGTCCTCACTCAACACTGAGCAACACCTGCTTGATTCGAAGCCTCTCCTTGATGGGTCTGAGAAAATTTAGAAGTCCCTGTTGCCATCAGCAGTAGTTGTGTGCTTATCTAAAAACTAGAGGCCCCAGTGCATGAAATTCGTGCGTGGGGGTGGGGGGGTCTCTCAGCCCGGCCTGCACTTTCGCAATCCAGGACCCCTCTGGGGATGTCTGACTGCTGGTGTTTAGGCCTGATCCCACAGGGATCCCTGCGGGATCAGGCCTAAACTGGAAGCTGGACATCCCTCTCACAATCCGGGACCACTGGCTCCTAACCGCTCACCTGCCTGCCTGCCTGATCACCCCTAATCACTCACCTGCCTGCCTGATGCCCCTAACCACTCTGCCTGCCTGATTGCCCCTAACCACTCTGCCTGCCTGATCGCCCCTAACCACTCTGCCTGCCTGCCTGATCGCCCCTAACCGCCTCTGCCTTGACCTCCGCCACTGAGGCTTCATCTGGAATGACGTCCGGAAGGTTGTTCAGCTGTCTGGTCTAATTAGCATATTATGATTTTATTATTATAGATGATGTTTATTTCCAGCCTATACCAATTTGCCATGTGATTTTCAGGAAGTAAGTTTTGTAGGGTTTTTTTCTAATTATTTGTTCAGGTTTAAGAAAGCACATGATTATTTTGTGTGAAGTGTGATATTTCCTGTCTACAGTCTAGTCTCAAGACAGTTTTCAAATTACTTTTTATATCATTACTAGAGGCCCGGTGCACAGATTCATGCACTGGTGGGGTCCCTCAGCCTGGCCTGCGGGGATTGGGCCGAAACCAGCAGTCTGACATCCCCCGTAGTAGTGCGCGAAGCAGCAGGTGGCCTGGGAGGAGCCTGAGCATGGCCAGTGCCACCCCCACTCATTCTGGCCCCACTGCACCTGCCGCTGCTCAGCGCTGCCGCGGAGGCGGGAGAGGCTTGCACCACCGCAGCTGCTCTTGTCAGCCATGAGCTTGGCGTCTGGCACCCATGGGTCAGCTGAGCAACGCTCCCACTGTGGGAGAGCACTGACCACCAGGGGGCAGCTCCTGTATTGAGCATCTGCCCCCTGGTGTCAGTGCATGTCATAGCTACTGGCTGGTCATCTGGTTGCTTAGGCTTTTATATATATAGAATATATATAGATTACACTAATAGTTCAGTTATAACTTAATTTATTCTTCTCACCCACTTTTGAAGCTAATACATGTAGTGTGTGGCTTGTTAGATGGATGACAAAGATCCCGTGGATTTCATAAATTAAAAATCATAATAGCTTAGCCACCATGAATAACTATTCTCCTCCCTTCTAACATCAAAGATTAGTTTTGGCGATTTTTTAAATACATTTTAATGGCTACATAAAATTCTATCATTTGTATTTTGCTATAATTATTCATTCCTATGTTGTCGATTATCTTTCTAAATCTTTATTACAAGCATTGATGTTTCTCTCTCTTCCTCTCCCTTCCTCTCTGAAATCAATAAAAATATATTTAAAAAATTTAAAAACTGGGAATTGTTTTTGTTGTATTTCCGTTAGATTTTATGTATTTGTAGTTAGTTTTTATGTAGTAACTTTCCTAGAAGTGATGTTCCTCAGTGGAATGGCAATATCATTTCTGAAACTTCTTGTACATATTTCCAGTTTGTTTTCTGAAGTGGTTAAAGCAACTAATACACTCATAAGTGGTTTATGTGTTTTGTTTCACAACCCTCTAATAAAAGTTGGGTATTTTTATTTTCTTTTAAGCTTTACTATAGTAAGAAATGATATGGAAACTAGAATTTTAAGCTCACATTACTTCTTTTTTTTTTTAAAAAAAAATATATTTTATTGATTTTTTACAGAGAGGAAGGGAGAGAGATAGAGAGTTAGAAACATCGATGAGAGAGAAACATCGATCAGCTGCCTCCTGCACACCCCGCACTGGGGATATGTCCGCAACCAAGGTACATGCCCTTGACTGGAATCGAACCTGGGACCCTTCGTCCACAGGCCGATGCTCTATCCA
>NW_005871329.1:1170281-1247694 GCF_000147115.1 Myotis lucifugus
TAGAAAGGTTGAGAACCATGGACGAGGGTCTATAGGCAGGGGTCCTGGCCCCTTAGACACACTCTCATGGTTCACTGTCCCTCAGACCGTTGGAGGGCCGGACTATAGTTTAAAAAAAAACTATGAACAAATTCCTATGCACACTGCACATATCTTATTTTGAAGTAAAAAAACAAAACGGGAACAAATACAATATTTGTATTTGTATGTGGTCCGCGGGCCGTAGTTTGAGGACCCCTGGTCTAGGAGATCCGTCTGCCACCAGAACTGCGATTCCCAGCATTCCTGGTGCTCCCTGCACTCTGGGCTTCCACATCCGGTCTTGGGGCTGCCATCAGAAGTATGGTTCCCAGCATTCCTGGTGCTCCCCACACTCTGGGTTTTCCCCAACCGAGGGAACCACGTCCCCCCAAGGGAGTGACCGAGGAAGCGACCGATGGAGCCACGTCCCCCCAAGCTGCCAGCTCTCCCACTCTGCTCTGTGTATGCAAATTACCCGCCATCTTTGTTGGGTTAATTTGCATACTCACTCATTGGCTTGTGGGCGTGGCTTGTGGGAGTGGCTTGAGCATAGCGGAGGGACGGTTAATTTGCATGTCTTTTATTATATAGGATTTCTGTGGACCTAAATTTCTACATAGTAAAATGATGAAATTGGACTTAATGGGAATTAGATACCTAGTGTAAGACTCTGTGCTAGTTATAAGGAATATGTAGCTCTAATGTCACACCAGTGTATAGTATAGACTAGCAGAGAAGAAATATGTATGTGTGTGTGTGTATATATATGTGTGTATATATATATATATATATATATATATATATGGCCCAGTGCACGAAATTTGTGCATGGGGGGTCCCCTCAGCATAGCCTGCACCCTCTCCAATACGGGACCCTTGGGGGACATCCCTCTTACAGTCCTGGACTGCTGGTTTCTAATTGCTCACCTGCCTGCCTGCCTGGTCACCCCTAACTGCCCCCCACTGCTGGCCTGATCGCCCCTCACTGCCTCTGCATGCCAGACTGGTTGCTCCTAACTGCCCCCCCCCCCACTGGCCTGGTCTTCCCCAACTGCCCCCTTGCTGGCCTGGTCGCCCCTAATGGTTCTCCCTGCCGGCCTGGTCCCCCCTCATGGCCTCACCATAGGCCTGGTCACCCCAAGAAGCCTGCTGTTCAGTTGTTTGGTCGTCCCTCACTAACCCCCCTGCTGGGCTGGTCGTAGCCTATGCAGCCTGCTTGTTCAGTCGTTTGGACGTCCCTCACTAACCCCCCTGCCAGCCTGGTCGCCCCACACAGCCTGCTTGTTCAGTCGTTTGGTCGTCCCTCACTAACCCCCCTGCTGGCCTGGTCGTAGGCAGCCATCTTGTGAGGGTGTGAGGGTCAATTTGCATATCACCTCTTTATTATATAGGATATTCATACAACTATAAACCTTCTTTTGCCAACCCCTATATATATAGAGAGAGATGTATATATGATTTTATAGACGTGTATTTTATGTAGATAACAAATGTATCTTACATAAATAAATGCATTTTATAGAAGCATAAAAGATAGTATTCTAATATGTTGTCACATGGGAGATGGTCTGTCTATATAAAAGGCTAATATGCTAAGTGTCCTTCCCTCCATCTGGGTAATGACATCAAGTAGCAACACCCAACTTCCTCTCCCTAGCCTCCTTGCAGTTTCTTCAGCCCAGGAAGACTTTAGCCAGGTGGAAACACTTTACACTGTAACCAAATATCTGTGAAGCATTTTCCCGTGTCTCATCTCGTTTGATCCTCACAGAAGTCCTGGAGTAGATAGGAGACTCGGTGGAATCCTATTTTCTTTTCATTAGCCAGAAAACGGAGATTTAGAAAGCTTAGAACCTTGACCCGACTGAAAAGAAGAAATGGTGAATCTTGAAAATGACTTCAGGTTTTCTCACTGCGCAGAATATAGTCAAACACTACTGCAGTTAAATATTTTACCCTTTGTTCTCCTTTCGTGATCTATAATAATAATCTACTTCATGTTGATATTTACTAATGTGTTGCTGACAATTACCTGAAAGAGAAGTTGGGGTACTTCACTGGTCTGGAAAAAGTTTAGCTAAATCAGAAAGCAGGTCTAATTAAGCAAGTTTGTTCTATATCTATAAAAGGTTAAGTTGACTTGTGCATGTGCGATACATACTAGTAAAAAGCTCTCGCTGGCGCCAATTGCACGCATGTGTTTTGATCTGTCATTGTCAATTGTGAATTTGGTTGACATTTCTATTATAGAGAAAGGGTGAATAGCGACATCAATATATTTCTTCTAATTAATTTCCTTTCAATGTGCACAAATTCGTGCACTGAGCCACTAGTAGATGTATAAATAGGGAAACGGAGTTCTATAGATTACTGAAGAGGCCATTTAGCCCAGCTTGTGGATTCAAGGAGAGGCTGTGAGTATATTAGTTCAATTCAAGGCCTTTGAAATGGGACTGCCTAGATTCAAATGCTGGCTCTTTTGTGCCTCAGTTTCCTTGTCTGTAATAATATTAGTACCTATTTCTTAGTGTTGTGAAAATTAAAATTGGTACTTTATGTATAAAGTTCTTAAAGCAGTGCTGGGCCCATAGAAAGCCCTGTATATTAGAGATGATATCTTAGCTGAATTAGCCAAATAAGAACATTCAAGGCAGGTGGGAGAGCAAGAACAAATCAAAGAACTTTGACATATGCAGGGAACTGTGGGTAATCCAGTATCTATAGAATACAGATTGAGGAAAAAGGCAGAGATGAGTCTGAGAGGCAAGCAGGTCATGAAGGCCTTAAATGCCTGTTTGTCTTCCTTACCACTTTTTATCCAGCAGCCAACACAATGCCTGTCATTAAATAAGTGTTAAATGAAAAACTTTTGAATGAAAAGAATCAATTAAGATGCTATATACTATATCCTCTCTACAATGCAGAGCCTTTGAAAAATCTTTAAGAGCAGTGTGACATCAGATTTGCTCTGCTGTCAGTGTGTAGAATAAATTAGAGGGGCCAAGACTGGTTAGTAAAATCAGCTACGAGGCTATTGAGGAAGACGACTAGAACAATAATAGTAGTTGTGAGAAGACGGGCCATTTATAAACGATCAGATACAGGAAACAGAAAAGAAGAAGAGATAAAATCACACTAATATACCTTCTTCTTTCTCTTTTCTCACTAATAGCTCCCATTTTGCCTTTCTCTTGTAAATAAATATACCCTGTGCTCTTTTTCTAGATCAGTTTTTGATTCTGTTGGGTGTTTTCCATGCTCCATCATGTTGAGAGCTAAGAATCGGCTTGTTTTGCTTTCACCTCATCATCTGAAGCAACTAAAAGAGTCGTCAGGCTCCAGACTTATATGGCAGCGACTTCTACATCAAAAACAACCCCTTCACCCAGAATGGGCTGCCCTGGCTAAAAAGCAGCTGAAAGGCAAAAATCCAGAGGACCTAATATGGCGCACCCCAGAAGGGATCTCCATAAAGCCCTTATATTCCAGCAGGGATACCAAGGACTCACCTGAAGAACTTCCAGGAGTGAAGCCATTCACACGTGGACCATATCCCACCATGTACACCTTTAGGCCCTGGACCATCCGCCAGTATGCTGGCTTTAGCACTGTGGAAGAGAGCAATAAGTTCTATAAGGACAATATTAAGGGTGAGATTTTAATGAGATATAATATTTATGATCAAACATACACTTTCTCATCTTGGTTTCTTTTTGAGGGGAGGTTGGTTAATTTCTGTAAAGATAATAGTTATTTTATAATTTTGTAGTTTAGATTGTATTCTGAAAACAATGAATGTTTTTCAACTTCCATGGTCAAAGGATAGTGAGCCAGAATAAAATACTCAGTTCTTTTTTTTTTTAAAATCTATTTTATTGATTTTTTACAGAGAGGAAGGGAGAGGGCTAGAGAGTCAGAAACATCGATCAGCTGCCTCCTGCACACCCACTACTGGGGATGTGCCTGCAACCAAGGTACATGCCCTTGACTGGAATCGAACCTGGGACCTTTGAGTCCGCAGGCCGATGCTCTATCCACTGAGCCAAACCGGTCAGGGCAAAATACTCAGTTCTTGAAAGCAAAAAACACTTCCATGCACACTGTGTAAAAGAAATTAGGTGAAGTGAAATTGTAAGAAGAAAAGAGACATTGGCTTTGTCTTTGAAAAGTTTTAATAAACATTATTTTAGGGTAGGAATTGGAGGCTAAAAGGGATTAAGTGATGTCCAAAGAAAGTAATAAATAATAATGTGGTATAAATATATTCAGTGCAATCTGGCATTCATTCTCTGAAAATCATATTTACTATTTCTTCTTTCTGATCTATTATAAAGTCATATTGTTTGAATGCTGGACTATAAGTTTGTATTGGCCATAGACGACTGAACTTATATTTAGTGTAGAATATTTCAGCTTTTCGCATGATTTTCATAGTTTCCCAGAATATTTGAATAGCCAAGACATCCTGTAATGACCATATCACATGAAAAAAAATGTGAGCATAGAAATACTCAATACTGTTAACTATGTATAAACTGCCAAATCTTGACATGAATCATCAACATATTTCTATCAAAAATGGTTAAGATACAAAAAATCCACAAATGGACGTAACATAAATGAGGTGTTTTGTTTTGTTTCTTTCATTCTGATAGTGAGGTCTGGAACTCAATTTGTGCATTTTAGCACATGGGAAACAACCGACTGTCTTAGGAAATAAAGTATCTATTTAAATTTGTTTTGACATTTACAAACATAAAAATGTTTGTTATAAAAGTGTACTATGATGAGATGAATCAACACTTACTAGTGATAGGCAAATCAGTTAACTTATATGCCACACTCTTTAAGCTGACATTATCTTTTCTTTATATCTTTAGCTGGCCAACAGGGATTATCAGTTGCCTTTGATCTGGCAACACATCGTGGCTATGATTCAGACAACCCTCGAGTCCGTGGTGATGTTGGAATGGCTGGAGTTGCAATTGACAGTGTGGAAGATACCAAAATTCTTTTTGACGGAATTCCTTTAGAAAAAATGTCAGTTTCCATGACCATGAATGGAGCAGTTATTCCAGTTCTTGCAAATTTTATAGTAACTGGAGAAGAGCAAGGTGTACCTAAAGAGAAACTTACTGGTACGATCCAAAATGATATACTAAAGGAGTTTATGGTCAGAAATACTTATATTTTTCCTCCAGAACCATCCATGAAAATTATTGCTGACATCTTCGAATATACAGCACAGGTATCCTTTGTGTTTATTATAGGTTTTTCTGTAGTTCTGTGAATGTAGGAATTTTTATAAAATACCATAACCTAATTTGAATTCAGTAACTGACTGAGTAATACTTATTGTAGTATAAAGTCAGATGTGGGGTTTTTTGTCTTGTTTAGTTTTTGTGTATGTGTGTTAGTTTTTTTTTTTTTTTGTCTTTCATGTACTAATGTTATGAGTCATGTACTAATGTTATGAGTCAGTTGTAGAAATCTGGACACTAGACATTTACTGTATTTTCTTTATTATTGAAATTTTTATAATCAGAGAGGGCCCATAATTAATACTTCTTCATTTCTTCAGTTGTGAATAGACACTGGTGTCAGACAGATGGGAATCAAAGTATCAGCTTTATTTCTGCTAAAAATTGTATTAGAACAGCAATTTTCAACCACTGTGTCCATGATACACTGGTGTGCTGCAAGAATTTTTAAAACATGCAATACCTGACTATTTAGTTACAGGCATTGATCTCTTTTACCTTAGATTGTCAAATAAAAAAATGACAACAGCCAATACAACAATGGCCATCTGCTGTGAATGAATAAAAAATGTAGCTATTTTTTTTGTTGTTAGATCAGCAAAATATATATTTTTTGGTGTGCTGCAGTATTTTAGTAGTTCATGTGTGCCATGAGATGAAAAAGATTGGAAATTGCTGGATTAAAAAGTACAATGAGTCTCCTAATATTTCACCCCTGAATTAGGTTCATCTTTCTCAATCAGAGTGGTGGGAAAATAAGACCTTATAATGTTCTTATATTAACAGCAGTCCCTCCACAGGAAACCTGGTTTCTTAATTTCCCTTTGGATAACTCATATATTTATTTCCCTCCATCATTCTCACTTTGCTTCTTTTTAAAAAATATATAATTTAAGCATTTAAAAAAATGTTTTTATTGATTTTTAGAGAGAGAGGAAGGGAAAGGGATAGAGAGATAGAAACATCGATGAGAGAAACATCATTGATCAACTGCCTCCTGCACACCTTGTACTGGGGATTGAGCCCAAAACCTGGGCATGTGCCCTGACCAGGAATTGAACTGTGACCTTTTGGTTCCTGGGTCGATGAGCAACAACTCACTTTGTTTCTTGATAGTAATCCTCTCCTTTTCTTCACTAAACTTAAAGTTAAACCACTATTTCATAGTAAAGGACAAATCTCACTTCCACCATCAAATCTATATCTTTTTCACTTCTTACAATTGCTATTATCTCAGAACTCTTACAAGTATTGCATATTCTCTTTTTTTAAAAAAATGTATTTTATTGATATTTTACAGAGAGGAAGGGAGAGGGAGAGGGATAGAAACTTAGAAACATCGATCAGCTGCCTCCTGCACACTCCCTACTGGGGATGTGCCCGCAACCAAGGTACATGCCCTTGACCGGAATCGAGCCTGGGACCCTTGAGCCCGCAGGCCAATGCTCTATCCACTGAGCCAAACTGGTTAGGGCATATTCTCCTCTATTGACATTTAGCCTTTACACTTTGCAATTGTATTTATTTTCTTAGATTTCATCTGTCCATGAAAATGATATTGTATAGAATTGTACATTTCTGTCACCCTTTTCAATGTCAAGAACACATGCCCAGGAGGATAGCATATGACAAACCCAGATATACAAAAAGTAGTGGCTTAAACTAAATAGGAGGCAGTTCTCTTTCATGTAGTAGTAAGGTGGGGCTGTCAGAAACCACCACAGTCACAGGGTTCCAGTTTCCTTTCATCTGGCTTCTCCTCTGTTGTTAGTGTGCCAGCTCATGGGCCAGGTGTGTTTGTATGAAGAGAGGGACCCGGCTTATCTGATAAAAGGTAAACTTCCAGAAGGAACAAACCAAATTTCTACTTGTATGCCTCAATGGACACACACCAGTAGTGAGGGAAGATTGGAAGTGCAGTTCTGGACATTGGCACTCTGAATTTATAGTTCAGGTATTATAGGAGAGTGGAGAATATAGCAGTGTGTGCTGCCACACTTGTACATTTCACCTTGTAAAATATCCTAATGTCCTCTACAAGCTCAAAATTGCTTTATATATAGTCCTTCTTAAAAATGATAAAAGTGCCAGTTTCAGATATTGATCAAATAATGTTGTATTAAAGTGCTTGTAAACTGTAAACTTTTGTATTATTCCTTAAAAAATTTCTAATCGTGGCAAAGTACACATACCATAAAATTTACCATCTTAATCATTTTTAAGTGTATAGTCAGTGCCATTAAGTACGTTCACATTGTTTTGCAGCCATCACCACCATTCATCTCCAGAACTCTTAATCTTGCAAAACTGAAACTCTGTATCTAAGTACTAACTTTCCATTATCCCCTCCTTCCTCACAACCACCATTCTACTTTTTAATCGTTATGAATTTGACTAAGCACCACATATAAAGGGAACCATATAGTATTTATCTTTGTACGACTGGCTCATTTCACTTAGCATAATGTCCTCATGGAGCATCCATGTTGTAGCATGTGTTAGACTATCCTCCCTTTTTAAGGCTGAATAATATTTTAATAGTCTGGTATTTTTATTATTATTAAAGAAATCCTGCTACTAAAAACTCCTCTTGGTAGAGAAGCACATGTTTGTTTCCTTGCTTATTTGTAAATTCCCAGTATACTCAAGTAGTATCTTCCATGGAATTGAAGTCCCTTATTGCTTTTGTGATGGAAAATTTTAAAGAGCTTTTAGTTAGTTATAAATAAAATATTTGCAAAGTAAAATACAGATAATCCACATGATATGCTAGAACAACTAATTTTTTGTTGTTGTTAATTCTCACCCGAGGGTATTTTTTCCATTGATTTTTAGAGAGAGTGGAAGGGAGGGGGAGAGACAGAGAGAGAGACACATCGATTGGTTGCCTATGGCACATGACCGAGACCCTTTAGTCCACAGGCTGACGTTCTAACCACTGAGCACCGGCTAGGCCAACTAATTTTTTGTGTGCTTACTGTGCACTGACATAATACTAAGTGGTTTAGATGAATCATTTCATTTAATCCTACAACAACTTCATGAGGAAGGTACAATCATTATCTGTAGTTTATACTTTATTTATTTATTTTAAAAATATATTTTATTGAATTTTTACAGAGAGGAAGGGAGAGAGATAGAGAGTCAGAAACATCGATGAGAGAGAAACATCGATCAGCTGCCTCCTGCACATCTCCCACTGGGGATGTGCCCGCAACCAAGGTACATGCCCTTGACCGTAATCGAACCTGGGACCTTTCAGTCCGCAGGCCGACGCTCTATCCACTGAGCCAAACCGGTTTCAGCTGTAGTTTATACTTTAGGAAATGCAGGAATAACAAGGTCGAGAAACTTGCCTGCAGTCAGTCTCATGGCTAGTTAAGTGACAGCTAGAATTTGAGCACTCTGATTCCAGAGCCCATGTTCTTAACCACTGTGACTTCCAGTTATCTTCCTGGTCACTTAGTTTTTATTATTTTATGTTTGGTTAATTTTGGGGAAGGATAATAATTTTTTGGCTCTTGAGAATATGTGTGATATGTATCCTATCTAACTTGAAATTTTAGGAGAATAGTGGAAATGCTGTTTTCTTAGTGATTATGGTAGAAAGAATCTGTCTGAGATATGCATAGCATTAAATATCTCAGTAAATTAAACTGAAATCTTTGATTTTTGCCATGATTTTATCCTGTTTTGTTTCAATATGTAGTACTTGGGATTGAATAATTTTCCTGTTTGTTTCTATATTGTGTACTTACTCATGTTCAATGACTTCATTCAAATAAGATAATTAGTAACAAGTAAATAACAATTAAATTTATATATCTTCAGCAGATTAGCCCAAAGTTATGAGGTCTTAGGACCTCTTATGAGGTTAAAGTCATTGGTTTTGAATTAAAGATGTCTTTATTCAGTTCTCAGGGCAAAAGTTACATTCCTGACCTCAGCCAGCTAATTTTGAAGTTTAAATTTTTGGTGTTAAAGGTGATGGTGTTGCCCTAGCCGGTTTGGCTCAGTGGATAGAGCGTCGGTCTGCGGACTCAAGGGTCCCAGGTTCGATTCCAGTCATGGGCATGTACCTTGGTTGCAGGCCCATCCCTAGTAGGAGTGTGCAGGAGGCAGATGATTGATGTTTCTCTCTCATCAGTGTTTCTAACTCTCTATCCCTCTCCCTTCCTCTCTGTAAAAAAATCAATAAAAATATATTTAAAAAAAATAAAGGTGATGGTGTTAAAGGTTCATTGGATCAGTCATTTAAATTGGCAAGTGAATTAAATGTAACAAAGTAAGCATTAAATACTTTCAGTTAATATTATAAGCTAAGTTACTTAGTATATCTGAGTTGAACATCATTTAAAAATAATATTGTCTTATAAAATAGATTTAATAGAACCTTTAATATTTTTATTCATTGTTGTGTTTTGATTTTATTTTATGTAGCACATGCCAAAATTTAATTCAATTTCAATCAGTGGATACCATATGCAGGAAGCAGGAGCGGATGCCATCTTGGAACTGGCCTATACTATAGCAGATGGGTTGGAGTACTGTAGAACTGGAATCCAAGCTGGCCTGACAATTGATGAATTTGCACCAAGGTGAGTAAAGTAAACTCGGATATTGCCTCAACGTTAAGAAAATGCATAGGACTATTTCATGAGTACACACAGCAAAATATATTGATAAAATGAATTTTTATATGTGTTATACTATATTCTATTGTTTTATCAGAGTAATAATGAGAGAATAAGTCAATACTGTTCATAATTAAAAATCAGAATAAAGTTTGACTATACTTCTTGGTAAATAAGAATCTTGTTTCCTGTGATATTCAGAGAATACAATTAAGTGGCACGTTTTGACAAATAATATTAAAATGTGAATATAATGCTTAAGATAGATTTGTTTTTATTTTTTCAATGAAAGTTTAAAATACAGAAGTCACCGATTACATTTTAGTTTTTCATCTGGTGCACTTATAAATTTGGTATGCCAGTGCTATTAAAAATTTTTTTTCAAACACCTTGTTAATAAAATTATATGACAACATGAACAGACGTAAAAGAAGTTTATGAAGCATTTAAATATGGAGATCAAAATCAGTCTGATGAGCAATAACATGCTAAGGTTTGCTCTGGGCCAAGCACTAGGAATGTAGCATGTGAAAAATATGGCTTCTGCCCTCAGAGTTTATAGACTAGTGAATGCTCATATGAGGGATTGTTGCATACTTATTATGACAGCAGTTCTCAAAGTGTGGTCCAAGGACTCCTGGGAGTCATTAAAACACTTTCCTGGGTTTTAGAGGTCAAAAGGGATTTCATGATTATATTAAGAATTTGATGTTTTCACTTTGATTCTCTCAAGAGTATGCGGTAGTTTTCAAAGACTACCTGATATGTGATGTAACAGGTTAAATGCAGAAGCAGATATGTGACTCCAGCTATTTTCCTGGAGCCACACATTAAAGAGATTTGCAAAAATGTAGATCAGTGACTCTTATAATTTTTTGTTTTAGAAAAGTATTATTTTTTAATAAAAATGTTGGGTGTTTCCTTCCCACGTCCCGCGTGGGTCAGGGTTCAGAAACTGGAAGCAGAGCCGCACACAAATGAATATGAAAAGACAAGAGATAATTTGGAATATTGGGGGACCAGGCGGGCAAGTCCAACTCAAGGGGAAGGACTTCCTCTGGTGCTCAGGCCTCACCAAGCTTTTATTGATCTGGGATGCACCCCTAGCATAGCCCTTAGGCAGGCAACCCCATTAACAGGCAGACTAGCCCATCAGCAAGGATTTACATAATAATAAATGGGAGAGTAGTTTCAGCTACCACTGTCTGGACAAACAGAGGTGGCGCCTAACTCCGACCTTTGCTAGGGCTTCAAAGGCACCCAGCCTGGGGGGGGGAGGGGGGTGTTTCTGTCTATGCTTATCAGATAGTGAAGGCAATAAACAGTTTCCCACATAAAAATGTTACTTATGTTAATATGTTGGGTTTGTTATTTCTAAATGAATTAATATGTAAAATATTGATAGATATTATCCAAATAAACAAATTTTCTTTAGTAATTTTTAAGAGTTAAAGGGAGCCTGAGACCAAATATTTGAGAACTGCTGTTAAGAACTTCCAGCTAGGTGAAATAAAAAACAAAAACAAACAAACAGACAACTCATAGACATAGACAACAGTATGGTGATTACCAGAAGAAAAGGGCAGTGGGGAGAGGTAGAAGAGGATATAGAAGGGATAAATGGTGATGGCAGTAGACTTGGCTTGGGGTGGTGAACACACAATATAATATATAGATGACGTGTTATAGAAATGTACACCTGAACCCCATATAATTTTATTAACCAGTGGCACCCCAATACAGTCAATAAAAATAAAACAAAAAATAAAAACTAAAACTTCCAAGTGTATATCAAGAATTTTTATTGTGTCTTAGTTTCTTCAGGTTCACCTTGTTTTATATAGGGGTTCACAACCTTTGTGCTTTTAGACTCAGGCAAATAACTTAAATGTGTACAGCTCACAATGTAAAAGGGAGGAGTAGGTTGGGAATAATTGGAAAAATATATGCCTAAACCAAGAATATGCCTAGATAGTCATTCTTTTAAAAAAACTTAAATTCCTATGCAAACAATCAAGCTTGTAGTTTTAGTCCCTTTGTAAGTGACCCCTGCCTTTGGATATTCTTAAAAAATATCTACGTGTGTGTGTGTGTGTGTGTGTGTGTGTGTGTGTGTGTAGTGAATAATTATTTAAGGACACAAGAGAACTTTTTTTTCCTAAAAAATCAACAACACAATTATAAAGTGAATTAATTCTTACCTGAAGCAAATAATCACAGCCATTTCTTCTGCATGCATAAAACTGTACTTTTATATGTTAGGTTTAAAGTTACTAAAGTACATATGCTTGATTTTAATATAAATTAAGTTGTGAAATTAAAATCTGACATTGTTTTTAGTGTGTGATACAACTCATTTTATTTTCCATTTTATATTGTTAACTATAATCAAATTCTGGACTTAACGTTACTATTTTAGGTTGTCTTTCTTCTGGGGAATTGGGATGAACTTCTACATGGAAATAGCAAAAATGAGAGCTGGGAGAAGACTCTGGGCTCACTTAATCGAGAAAATCTTTCAGCCTAAGAACTCTAAATCCCTTCTTCTAAGAGCACATTGTCAGACATCAGGATGGTCACTTACTGAGCAGGTATGCACATAATTTAAAGTGTAGAATTTTAACAAAGCCATATGTTTTCTTGTAAGAAACACGACACAATCAGGAAATAGATTTAAGAACGTATCTGCTAATATTTGAAAATAATTATTAATCTGAAGCATAATTCATACTTAACACATTCATACTTGTTTTTACACATATTAAAATAAATAAAATTGTCTCCCTCTAGTGGTTAACAATATAAAATTATTTAAATCAGCTTACATGTTATACTTTTATTTATTTATTTTTATTTTAAAAAATATTTTTATTGATTTCAGAGAGAAAGGGAGAGGGAGAGAGAGATAGAAACATCAATTATGAGAATCATTGATCGGTTGCCTCCTGCACACCCACTACTGGGGATCAAGCCTATAACCCGGGCATGTGCCCTTGACTGGAATCGAACCCAGGACCCTTCAGGCTGCAAGCTGACGCCCCATCCACTGAGCCAAACCAGCCAGGGCACATGTTTTACTTTTAAAAGGGAAAAAATGTGAGGAAGAAGTATAAATCATAATTTAATGCTATTGTCTTAAATAATTTTAAGGGTGAAAATTCATAACATAACACTGTCTAATTAAATTGATTATATATGTCCTAACCGGTTTGGCTCAGTGGATAGAGCATCGGCCTGCAGATTGAGGAGTCCCAGGTTTGATTCTGGTCAAGGGCATGTACCTTGGTTTCGGGCACATCCCCAGTAGGGAGTGTGCAGAAGGCAGCTGAATTGATGTTTCTCATCAATGTTTCTAACTCTCTATCCCTCTCCCTTCCTCTCTGTAAAAAATCAATAAAATATATTAAAAAAAAATTGATTATATATATTTATTTGTTATAGTTGTATGTTTAAGTAAGCATGCATGCAGATAGAGCATTTAAAAATTATCATCACTTGGGTAATTTAATTTCATTCTATTAAAATTTTTATGGTAGTCTTTTTTATATGCGTTTTTCTTTATAAAGTTTTTTTTGATAAATTTTAAAATAATTTATAGCTTTAGAGTTAGATTGTTTTTATATATTTAAAAGTGAATAAAATGAATATGCTCCATATTAAATATAACTTCATGTCATTATAAATGGAGAAATATAGACTTCAGGATTGGAAGGAACTTTAATAATTGTATTTGTCTTAAACTCCTCATTTTTACAGCTAAGGAAATTGAAGTCCAGAAAGGTTCAATGACTTGCCCAAATCACAACTAGGAGCACAATAACTCATTTATTGAGGGCCTGTTTTGGGTACATCTTGTGGCAGATACTCAAGGTATACAAAATAATTAGGAGATAGTGAATTATGAAATCAAGGATGTTATAATCTAAGTAGACAGATGTGCAGTTATGATACACTTACAGAAGAGTAAGGAATACAAAAGTAAAAACAACAAATATTTAATATTTCAGGGATTATAAGAGGTAATATTTTTAGTATTTACACACAGACTAGACACTTTGACTCTTAATTCTAAGTCTGGCTCATTTACTAATTTGTCTAAATTTATTTGATATTCTGAAGCCTAATGTATGTATGTATGTGTATGTGTATATATATATATATATATCAACTGTTGCCATTTTTTTTCTCATTAAATATTTTAGGATCCTTACAATAACATTATTCGTACCACAGTGGAAGCAATGGCAGCGGTCTTTGGAGGGACTCAATCTTTGCACACAAATTCTTTTGATGAAGCCTTGGGTTTGCCCACCGTAAAAAGTGCTCGAATTGCCAGGAACACACAAATCATCATTCAAGAAGAATCTGGGATTCCCAAAGTAGCTGATCCTTGGGGCGGTTCATATATGATGGAATCTCTCACAAATGATGTGTATGATGCTGCTTTGAAGGTCAGTTTAGTCTCTTTAAACTTTGTTTTCAAGATTTACAGGTTTATACAGATTTATAGATGTTTTGATTTATAAATCAAATCATTTATAGATATATCTGAAGATTAAAAATGTTTGATGGAAAAAAATTTTAGATTTGACTTTCTAGTATTCGAAACTGAAACGTAATTTAAAAAATACGTGTGTATTTGCCCTAGCCAGTTTGGCTCAGTGGATAGAGTGTCTGTCTGTGGACTGAAGGGTCCCAGGTTCAGTTCTGGTCAAGAGCACATGCCCAGGTTGCTGGCTTGATTCCCTGTAGGGGGCATGCAGGAGGCAGCCAATCAGTGATTCTCATCATTGATGTTCCTATCTCTCCTTCTCCCTTTCTCTATGAAATAAAAAAAATATATTAAAAAAAAAAGAAATGCATATTTGTAAAAAAAAAAAGAAAGTGCAATTGACCTTGTTCCTTTCTGCTGTCAGGTACTATTCCACCACCCCTTTACCACCATTTCATTTATATCTGAGGCTGTGATTGAAGGTTTATCAGGGGTCCTCAAACTTTTTAAATAGGGGGCCAGTTCACTGTCCCTCAGACCGTTGGAGGGCCGGACTATAGTTTAAAAAAAAACTATGAACAAATTCCTATGCATACTGCACATATCTTATTTTGAAGTAAAAAAACAAAACGGGAACAAATACAATATTTGTATTTGCATGTGGCCCGCGGGCCGTAGTTTGAGGACCCCTGGTTTACATGGTTCCTGGCAGTGTCAATAAAGATGGAGTTATACCATTACTCTGCTGCTCAAATAAAAAGTAGAATTGGCCCTGGCTGGTTTGGTTCTAATTAATGCCTATGATGTTAACTTAATTCTTATAAATCATTAAATTTACCACTGAAATAATTCAATATTAGTAATTATGTAACCTAAATCTGAATATTTTATGAAAATAGTTTTATATTCTCTTCTCATTTTATTAAACTATTTTTCTTAGCTCATTAATGAAATTGAAGAAATGGGTGGAATGGCCAAAGCCGTAGCAGAGGGAATACCAAAACTTCGAATTGAAGAATGTGCTGCCCGAAGACAAGCTAGAATTGATTCTGGTAAGATAAAGTAGAAGTGTTCATATATGAAATCCAGTATTTAACGTGAAATATTAATTTCTGTTTGAAGATAACATATGTAGTCAATAAAACAAAAGTAACAGAAAAATGGAAATGTGGATAAAATGTTTCTCATCTAAATCTATCCATCTGTCTGTCTTTCTCTGTTTGTATTTTAGTATGTATGGATGCACATGGACAAGCATATGTATAAAGTATGCAAGTATGAATGGAGGCATGCCCATTGTGTCCATGTACATGTGTGTGGGTGGGTATCTTCAGCATTTGAAAGGTGACATGATTATTGGTCATTGGGCTCTACATTGGAGTTCCATTTATTTATTCAATCAGTCAACACTTTTTTAGTCTTAAGTCTTTGAGACGCTGTGCTGTGTCTGAGCGTACAACTGTAAATAGGACAGACATAGTCTGTGTACCCACAGAGTTAACATTTTAGTAAGAGAGAGAAAATTAACAAGTAAACAAGTAAATAAAAAAAAGCAATTCTAGATTGTGGTAAATTCTATGAAGGAATTAAGAAGGGATATAACCTGGTGTTGGGTTAGCAGGTTGTCTTTTGCTAGACTAATAATCTGGTAGTTTGAGGCAAAATATATTCTTTATCATGTTAAGGAAGTATCTTTGTTATTCTAGTTTATCATTTATAGTTTTAAAAATATTTTTTGTTTTCATGCAATTGGCCATAAGAGAATTCAAGAAAACATTAGAAAACCTGTTGGGTGTTAATTCTCTACTTTATAAATCTTAGATGGTTGCTGCTATGACTGTTTTGATTTTGTAAAAGTGTTAGAAGATGGTTTGTCAGAAACTCTGGGAAAGCATATTATTTGGGAGAATAATAAAAAATGGTCCTTTACAGAGTTTCTGATACATACTTGTTTTTTCCCCTCCCACCTTCATCCCATATTGGGTTTTGCTGATTTATATTAAAGTTTTTCATTAAATGTTAAGAAGACTGCTTAATAATATTAAACTTACAAGAGATTTCATGATGATCAGACTATTATTATTAGGCATTTATTTGTGAGTAGAATCTACATATTATTTTCCTCTGGGAAATAACAGGTTCTGAAGTAATTGTTGGAGTAAATAAGTACCAGCTGGAGAAAGAAGAACCTGTGGATGTTATGGCGATTGATAATACTTCAGTGCGTAACAAGCAGATTGAAAAACTTAAGAAGGTAATAATAGCTATCATGTTTTGAGTGCTTTCTTTGTTCTGGGCACTGGCTAAGCCCTTACATTATCCTGCTAATTCCTTACAACAACCTCATGAGGTGAATATTATTTCCCAATATTTTAAAAATAAGGAAAACTAAAGATAAGGGAGATTGAGAAACTTGGATAAATAATTGAACAGCCAAGACTCAAATCTAAGTATGTTGACACCAAAAACTCAGTGCTTTAAATCATGATATCTGCCTCTGAGATATTAAAAACCACACCATAATAATATTTCCTATCACTTACAGATTAGAATAAGGCATAGGTGATTATGTAATTCACAATAAAGTTCAGAATCATATTGGAACCCAGGGCTTCTCACTGTAATTTATTTCTATTAGACCATGGTTCCTGATACTATTAAGAATCATTTACCTTCTGTTTTTGTATTTTTAAGTAAAATATATTTGGTAGTGCTTTAGTAAGCTGCACTTTATAACGAACTACATTTATTTTGATTGAAACGAAAGTACTGTCTTTTCTTCTTATTTCTTCTTTCTCACTGAGATATGATCTAAAGTATATGAAATACTAAACTAGATAAAACATATTAATTTTCACTGTTGTAACCTATATATTTCTATTGTGTGAAGCTAAGTTGGTCTCTTAATCTCTGACTGTTGTATTTATGTCGAAGGCAGGAAACTTGAAATTCCTTAATGGCTTTTCTCTGTTTACTTTCTCTGTGATTGTTTAAGACAAGAGTGGGGAATGACTGGCCCTCAGGCCATATAAGACCCCAGAAATCATTTGGTCTGGGCCTGCCAAGGCATTAGGGGTGAGTTAATTAAATGTTTGACCAAACATAGCAGACTAAATTTTAAGTTGATAATTTTGTATGGCCTGCGGATGATGTTATAAATATCCAAATGGTCCTTGGCAGAAAAAGGGTTCCCCAACCCTGGTTTAAGATATAACTCTTCCCTCCTCTCGGTTCAAATGATCTGTAACAATCTACTTTGTCCAGGTAGATTGACTGCATAATGATAGAGTTAATGATAGATGTTTAATGGTATTTCCTCCTATTTAATCAGGAGATAGTGACTCCTCTCTTACATTTTGTCATTTTAAAAGGCCCTTTTAGGGTGTAGCATTTTATTTCCAGTGGTCACAGAAGTCTCAATATATATTATATTTGGGAAACCTCTTTCTCTTCTATTATACTTTAGGCTTTTATTAATTCTATACCCTCAAGCTTGAAGGGTTCCATTTATAATAAATGATGATAGACCTTATTTCGGGCAAGAGAAAGAAATTTAATAATGGAGTTGGTTTTTTCCTTGCCCTTAATATATATTTTCTGGCCCACCTCTGCTTATGGATACCATAGAATTTTAGTGACATAGTGAGCAGTATAGTATTTTAGACTCGTATTTTACAAGTGATGAAAACCTGTAAAATATTGGATTTTAAGTAACTTCGTTTAGACAGGTTGTTGACAGAGCACAGTAGATCTAGGAATAGTTTTTGACCGTGCCTTTCATTGCCTTTGTTTATCTCAGTATTTCTCATGGTCTCTGTCTCCCTTTGTCTCCTTGGAATTTTTTAAAATATATTTTTTATTGTTGACATTATTGCAAATGTCCCCCATTTCCCCCTCTTTGCCTACCCTCCATCCAGAGCCCACACTCCCCTCCCTCTGGCCCTCACCACACTGCTATCTGTGCCCATGGGCTAATGGGCTATACAAATATGTTCTTTGGCTATACTCTTCACCTTTCATCCTGTCCACCCCACCCACCTCCCCTCTGACAGCTGTCAGTCTGTTCTATGTAATCAGTGTCTGTTTCTCTTTTTTGTCAGTTTATTTTGTTCATTAGATTCCACATATAAGTGAGATCATATGGTGTTTGTCTTTCTCTGACTGGCTTATTACTCTTAAATACAAAAGGAAAAACAATATACATACATATTGATATATTGTTAATTAGTTAAGGAAACAAAATGCAACTAAAATATTATCTAAGTTGTAATCTGTTCATTTTTTTCTTCCTTGTCACTATTCATCTTTAGTGCCTTTGAAATTCCTCATATAAAAGAGCCACTTGTTTTCAGTGTCTTATAGAGCTTATCATCCAGTCAGGGGATACAGACAAATACTAAGTAAAAAAAATACTAAGATAATCATGTGATAATACTACAAAGACACTAGAGTAGGCCAAATGCAATGGGATGGCTGGGAAAGCAGTTTTAAAGATATTGAAGATATGAAGACTTAGGAACTAGGACATAAATAATAAGAAATAGAAGATAAGGGGAAAAGCCTAGAAGCATGTACTACTTGGGATGGTCAGCACTGTTATTACTTCCCTGCTTGTTTCTAACTTATCAGGGTTATACAGAATTTAGCATTATTTAGGAGGTTCTTAAATGTTTATTGAATGAGTAAATGAATAAATTAAAGGAATATCAGACTTAGGATACATATTATTCTCTTTTTTTACCCCTTTTATTCTTGAGGTTAGGACTATGGAACAGTTTTCTGTGTGATGTATAACAGGGTCTAATCTCCCAATCTCTGCTTTATTCTCTATTCACTTAACTCCTCCCTTTCTTTGACCTTTCCCATAAGATCAAATCTAGCAGGGATCCTGCTTTGGCGGACCGGTGTCTTGATGCGCTGACTGCGTGTGCTGCCAGTGGAGATGGGAATATTCTGGCTCTTGCAGTCGATGCCGCTCGCGCAAGGTGAGGATATTACCTTTGGAGATTTCCAAACAGTAAAAATTGGCCAGTTAGCTTTTCAGAGTGTACTAAAATAAAAGGTTGATTCCATAAACCATGCGAGCCTAAAAGAAAATATTGGAGAACAAAATAAAGTTAATTCTTTTTTTTCTTAAACATCTGTGCATTTAAAACATTCATATATTTTGAATGTAGAATATTAATACTTGTGTATTTCCCTGGGACTCAGGACATTTGACATTGTAATGAATCCATTTGCAAGTTGAAGTTTGATGTACTTTCACATATAGGGAGACGAAAATACATTGGACAATAAGAAGACTTGCCCTCTGTCCAGAGGTAGACTATATGTCTGACTTCCAGGGCTATTCACTATGTAGATATCTTTGAAAAGATAGTCCAGAATAAGGGCAATCAGTGCCTTGCCTCCTAGGGCATGGAAAAAAGCGAGTGACTCAGAGACTTTTCTCCCAATGTGTGATAATGTCACTAAATAAATTATTTTTGCTTATATTATTTACTAGAGGCATGATGCATAAAATTCACGCAAGGGGCTCCGCCCTCACAGCTACCGCAGCTTGCCTTGGCCCTCGCAGCCCCAGCTTTGTCTGGAAGGACGTCCGGAAAGTCGTTTGGCTGTCCAGTCTAATTAGCATATTACGCTTTTATTATTATAGATTGCTGAAGATAACGAACTTTTAAAAAACATGTTGTCTTAAGTGCTTAAGGGGTAATAGTGTGTGGGTTGTTTTTTATTTTATTTATTTCAGTTTTAATTTCTTAAAATCCCTCCAATGAGCTTCTAGTACTTTTAAATTAAAACCTAATCTTACCAAGCCCTTTAAGGCCTCACTGAATATGACTCTTGCCTACCTCTCTGACTTTATCCTGCTTCCTTCACTACACTGTGTCCTCAATGTCCGCCTTTCTATTTTTAGAATACAAAAGTTTTTCTACTTCTCAGAGCCTTTGTATGTAGTGTTTTCTTTTTAAATACTCTTCCCCTTATCTTCTATTTCTTATTACTTATATCCTAGTTCAAAAGTCTTCATATCTTCAATATCTTTAAAATTGCTTTCGCGGCCACCCCATTCCATTTGGCCTACTTTAGTATCTTTGTAGTATTTATTACCACATTATTATCTTGGTATTGTTTACTGTGTATTGTCTGTATCCCCTGACTGGATGATAAGCTCTATAAGAACAGGTACGTGTTTTTTTGTTTTTTGTTTTTGTCTTACATATCAATGAATTTCTAGCACTTACCAGTGCTTGGCCCAAATTAGGTACTTAGTACATGTTGAATGAATTAATAAACAAATGGATGGGATAAGCTAAAAGATTGTCTTCTTGTGAAAATATATTGCTCTCTGCACATTTATGTTGTGGTGAATTATTCAGTAACCTTTAGAGGCTTATCTATATATAGTTTTTAGGTCAGTCATTTTTTTGGTTGAAAATGTTGAAAAGCGTTTACTTAGGCACATATCTTATTTTGAAGTAAAAAAACAAAACGGGAACAAATACAATATTTGTATTTGCATGTGGCCCGCAGGCCGTAGTTTGAGGACCCCTGGTAAAGTTTACTATATATAAAGGCATCTAAAATCACTTTTTCTATTCTTTTTTAAAATTTATCTTTATTGTTGAAAGTATTACAGATGTTCTCCCCTTTACAGGTATTTTCCTCATTGATCTCCTTCACCCAGCACCCGCCCCTCCCAGGCCTTCACCACACTATTGTCTGTGTCTATGGACCCAGGGGCTATGCATATCCTATATAATAAAAGGGTAATATGCAAATAGACTGAACAGCAGAACAGACAAACAACAAATCAAAGCGTAATATGCTAATGAAATACTAAGGCTGCTCAACCACTCGCTATAATGTGCACTGACTACCAGGGGGCAGACAGTCAACTGGTCGACCAGTTGCTATGACATGCACTGACCACCCGGGGATAGATGCTCCGACCGGTAGGTTAGCTTGCTGCTGGGGTCCAGCAAATCGGGGACTGAGCGCAATGGTCCGGACATGCCCAGGAGCCCTCCTGCTGTTTCTCCCTGGCCCGATCGTGCACTGGTGGGGTCCCTCAGCCTGGCCTGTGCCCTCTTGCAATCCGGGGCCCCTCGGGGGATGTCGGAGAGCCGGTTTCAGCCCGATTCCTCAGGCCACTCCCCTTGGGAGGGCGCCAGACACAGAGCTCATGGCTGGAGAGTGCTGCTGTGGCAGCGCGAGCCTCTCCCAATCTGGACTGATTGGGCGCAAGCCCGTGCAAGCACCGTGGGGCCAGGATGAGTGGGAGCAGCAGGTAGGAGCTGCAGGTGGCGTTGGACTGCGAGTTTCGGCATATCCCTGCAGGCCACCTAGAGGGACCCCACCCGTGCACGAATTGTGTATCGGGCCTCTTGTCCTATATAATAAAAGGGTAATATGCAAATTGACTGCACAGTGGAACTACTGGGAACTACTGGTCGCTATGATGCGCACTGACAACCAGGGGGCAGACGCTCAATGCAGAAGCTGCCCCCTGGTGGTCAGAGTGCTCCAACAGCGGGAGCGCCCCTCAGCCAGAAGCCCTGAGCCAGGCTCACGGCTGGCAAGTGCAGCAGTGGTGGCGGGAGCCTCTCCCACCTCTGCGGCAGCGCTAAGGATGTCTGACTGCCAGCTTAGGCCCAATCGCCATGGAGAGAGGCCTAAGCCATCAGTCAGCCATCGCCTAAGGCAGCGGTTCTCAACCTGTGGGTCGTGACCCCTTTGGTGGTCGAATGACCCTTTCACAGGGGTCGCCTAAGACCATCCTGCATATCAGATATTTACATTATGATTCATAACAGTAGCAACATTACAGTTATGAAGTAGCAACGAAAATAATTTTATGGTTGGGTCACAGCAGGAGGAACTGTATTTAAAGGGCCAGAAGGTTGAGAACCACTGCCCTAAGGGCTCCCTGCACTGCGAGAGGGGCAGGCCAGGCTGAGGGGGACCCCCCCCCCTTGAGTGCACGAATTTCGTGCACCAGGCCTCTAGTATGCATATAAATTCCCTGGTTAATCTCTCCCTATCCATCCCCCACCCCAGCCTTCCCTCTGAGATTCATCAGTCTATTACATGCTTCTATGTCTCTCAAATCACTTTTCATAAGTATTCTGAGGAAGATACTTTCATAATGCAATAAAAAATTCTTATTTACATTTTTGACAGCCTATTTTTTAATTAGGTAATAAAATATGTCTAATATTGATATTAAGATAACTAAATATTTTTAAAATATATGTTTTATTGATTTTTAGAGAGAGGAAGGGAAAGGGATAGAGAGATAGAAACATTGATGAAAGAGAAACATCAATCTGCTGCCTCCTGCAGGCCCTCCTAGTGGGGCACAAGCCTGCAACCTGGGCATGTGCCTTGACCTGACTGGGAATCGAACCATGACCTCCTGGTTCATGGGCCAATGCTCAACAACTGAACCACATTGGCCAATCAGTAACTAAATATTTTAATCTCAAAATATGATGTTAACAGAACTTCCCTGTAATATTTTAGATGTACAGTTGGAGAAATCACAGATGCCATGAAAAAGATATTTGGTGAACACAAAGCTAATGATCGGATGGTGAGTGGAGCCTATCGTCAAGAATTTGGAGAAAGTAAAGAGATAACATATGCTATCACGAGGTAATGTGTGAGATTTCTTATAGCAGCATATCATCTTTTCAGTTAACACAGTCCCCATGAATCTACTGCAGGCTTAATTTTTTCAAATACCCCTTGGAAAATATGTAAATTGGCTTTCCTGTTAGTCTGTAGTTTTACTAAAACAATATTCTGAACTTTCACCATAGTCCCCGTTAGTAGTTTCTCATTTTAAACAGATGTTTATTTAACTAATGTGATATTGCTTCATATCCTCCAGGTACTTCAATTTCATTCTCCTTACTAAAGTACTAAAATGCTTTCATATTTTCTCAAGTCTATTTACATTAATTGCTCAAAATAATTATAAAATCTTAATTTTCCTATTTGAAAGTACATATTTGGTTGCCATCTCTATGCATTAATTAAAATCAGTCTTCACTGAACTGACAGTAATAACTATCAAACATGATTTGGAAATATAAATTAATATAAAAGGATCATGCTTCTCAAGTATACAAAGTAGCTTCCTGGTGATTGGTTTTCTCAAACTTTGTAATAAAAGTTTCCACTAAAATTTTTATGTGACTACCTATATACGATATAAATACCAAAACAGCTAAGGTGAAAGTAATCAAAATGGAATCTTTTTTTCTTTTGTCAGAAATAAATGTAGTGCTTTTTGATATGGGATATACATTTATTGATTTAATTAAGCAAGTATTTTGATTACATGTCATTGTAAGATGCTGTAGTCAGCTTGGGGGAGCTCACACTTATGAAGGGAGGTATATGGATAGTTCACTACAGCCACTGAGTGGCATATGTATGTAAATAACTCTGAAAGGCACTTTTTAGTTTACATTTAAATATCTCTAACATTTAATATTCAATACTCTGGAGGTGCTTAACACTTGGATTGCGGGAAACGAGTTAAGTCGGCTCGCGTGAATTGCGCGTACTCCGCGGGAGCCGTCTTAACTCGGTTCATATAGATTTGCGGCGGTGGAGTGCGGGAAACGTGTAAACTCGGGCCGATTGTAACTGCGTATTACCAAATATTTGTTTGTTTGCCGTTCACAAAGATACCTACCTGTGTATGCGAACCGTTTCATACCCATTGAAATTTCATTTCAATCGAACCCATACTTCAAAAGATATAGGCATTTTAAACTAACTCTGATTTTGCGCGGGAAACCTAAATAATTGCCCGCGCCATCTTATATTTTGGCGGGAAATTCACCCGACACCGTAGTGTTATGAAGGTGAAAAGTAGCCATTTTCTCATCTTGGTTCATTGTGAAGCTCTCAGGGATAAGGGCTTACAGGCTGTTCCATCTTTCAAACTTTCCTCTAAGGGGGAGATGGTAAACATTCAGGCTTTAATGGAGTTCAGTGTAAAACAGAGATGTTAAAATATTTGAATAAATAGATTTTTAAATAAACTTGAAAGATATGCTGCAAAAAAATTGTAGGTTTTATATCCTACCTTTGGACAACTAATATATAATTATTGTATTTTGAAATGTTGCTTAGGGTTCAGAAATTCATGGAACGTGAAGGTCGCAGACCTCGTCTTCTTGTGGCAAAAATGGGACAAGATGGACATGACAGAGGAGCAAAAGTTATAGCAACAGGATTTGCTGATCTGGGTTTTGATGTGGACATTGGTCCTCTTTTTCAGGTACTGAAAATTGTTGGGGAGAATTTCAAAAAGTATATCATAAATCGCATGTAGAAAAAAGTCATAAAAACATAATAGACCATGATGATATTTTAAAGTTTTAAAAGAAGAACTTGAATTCAACAAATTTTCTAATTTATTTTTGAATGCATATAATCTAATTAGGACAGAAGTAGGAATGAAATATAACTCATGCTAATGTACTTGTTAATCAGACTTCGTAAAAATCATTGTCAGTTCTGAACTGTAACCTTTATTATGCTTCTGAAGCTGCGAAGATTACTTTCAAGTATCTTATTGTGCTACTTATTAAGATGTGACTAATATTTTGTGGGAAGGATAGCCCACATTGGATTGGTGGAAAGTGTTTTTAAAAGGAAATCAAGCATCAGAGTAAGCTCAATTTAAAATTAGATTTTCTCTTTTTTACTCTCCAGTAGTATTTTATTTGATCACAGAATATTAGAACTAGCAAAAAAATAATTTGTTGCAAGTAAATGAAGCTGAAATTTTCTATAGAATGATGAGTCATTAATCATTCACTCCCCCCCCCCCCCCAATCTTTGGTTGAGGAGTAAATTGTAATAATTTTTATATTAAAAGTTATTATCCATTACATATTTACTGATCATCTACCAGGTGTTAGCTTCTGAGTTCTGTAAGATACATTTTTTTTTTTGTCTTCAGAGATGTTACAAGCTTCTAACAGAGATTTACTTACTACCAATTACAGTATAGTAATATCCATGTAATAAACTAGGGATGAGGAACTTGTCAAAGAATCCTAGGAAGTTGCATTTGAGCTGTGCCTTTCAGAAGCCTGAGAACAAAGCAGGGAAGAGCATGCTAAGAAGAAGGGTTGGCTTGAGCAGAGGTGCAGAGCTACGGAGTGTGATGCCTCCAGGAGGTTGAGGAAAATTAGAATACAATGCTTGGGATGGTGTGCAGATTATGGTGAATGGCCTTGTATGCCATTCTAAGGAGTTTGAACTTTATCCCAAATGTGTTTGGGTAGAGTGACACAATCAAATTTATACTTTAGGAAGGTCACTTTGTACTAAAGTCCCTTACTGAAAGGGATTGAGAGGAGCTGTGACTAGATAGGTGCAAGGAGTCCAGCTAAAATGTTTGGTAATCTGAGTGAGAAACAACAAAGGCCTTAACCAAGACAGGATCAGGGTCTTTGCAGAAACAAAGAGTCAGCTAGGATTTTGAAGAAAATTTAATAAAGGGGCTATTTACAGATAGGTTGGCAGGCTTAAGAGGACCAGCTGTGGGATATTCAAATGAAGATGACCACATAAGTTGGATATACATGTCTGAAATATAGCAGAGAAGCCTCAATTATTGACAAGACTTTGTGACTCATCACTATATAAATATTACTTAAAACCATGACATGGATGTAATTTTCCATAAAGAGTTTATATAGCAAGACAAGAAAACTTGAACATTAAAAGGAAATAGAAGAGAAGGAAACAGCAAAGGAATGAAAGGAAATGGGATAAGTAGGGGGATAGAAACTAAGAGAAGAGTTTCAAGGAGAGGGAAGTACTGTTATTACAAATGCAGATACGTCAACTAAACTAAGATAGAGACTAAAAGGGTACTCATTGCATTTTTACCAGTGAAGAAGTAAACCTTCCTTTAGAGGTTTAGCCTTTGTAGAATCTCCCATAAGAGTTTTCCCTTTTTGAATTTTTGAATATTACTCAAGAGAGTGTAGGAAAAATTGTTATTGTAAAGAGCCCAAATTTCTGGAGATATGTCCTTGAACTGTGTTAGTAGGTGAATTTATAAATGTGTTTAGAGTCTTATGCATTTAAGGTAGGTTTTGTTAAGGATCTCAAATATATTTAATTTTATTATTATTTTTTGAGAATTTTTATAAGTGTTTATTTGAACCAAACTGATGACATATACTGGGAAGCAAGAGTTCAAATGCTCCTCAAATATATTTTATAAATAAATATATATATTTAGATTGTTTTCATTCTTTAAGTTGAATACTTTTCTATTTTTAAAATTATCTTCTACCATTTTACTTTAGTTTTTTGTTTGTTTTAAAGTGATCAAATGTAATGCATTTCTAATATTTAGTAATTAGCTTTTGGGAAATATTTCTTTCATAAAGTAAAAGTAATTAAAAAAATTCTCTTCAGCCTTTGGCATCTAAAAGAATTTTCTGAAGAACTGTAAGTTTATTCCCTCTTAAATACCATCTATAAAAATATAATTGGCCTTTTAGTACCATCAACTTTGTTAACAGAATACTATGTCATTTAAATAAAAACTTATCTGTGGCTGAAGGTACAACCCTGTAGTTCTTTGATGACTGATTTAATCAAAATTAGATGTGAGGTTTCAAAATTTTCAGGCTTTGATAATGCAAAATATAGTTTATATAAACATAAAGTATGGAACTGAACTGTTTAGATGGAATTTTATAATAAATTTTGGTAGCATGGATGACAAATCATGCTTAAATTAATTAAATTTCTCACCTTTAAGAAATCAATGGCAAAAATATGCATAATTTTTAAAGGTTTTAATTTTATGTGTTAATATATTTAATTTTATGTGTTAATATATTTCATATTTAAAATTTGATCTATATGCTGCATGACTTACCTAGAGATCTTCTTTTTTTTTTTTTTTTTTATAATAATTTTTATTTCTTAAAGTATTACAAATAGTATTACATATGTCTCCTTTTTTCCCCCCCTTGACATTCCCCCGATCCCTACCCCCCGCCCCCCCCGCCCCGTGTCTTGTGTCCATTGGTTAATCTTATATGCATGCATATAAGTCCTTCAGTTGGTCTCTTAATCCCCCCCCCAACCCTCCCCAGGCTTGTGGCTCCATTACTGAGAGTATAGACTCTGTTTCCACACTAAAATTATGAGCCTTAAAATCTTGCCAAACTTAGAAAATTCATAGATTTTGATAATTTTTTTGTACTTATAATTGTGCAGTGGTTTCTGAGGTGGCCTTATCCTTCTCAAATTTCTCAATTTACATTATATTCTCAATGAGAAACTCTTAGGCATTTTTATATGAATGACTTAAATACATGAAAATTATCAAAGCAATGTCACAGACTCATTACAGAAAGTGGATATGATCTTGGGTAACTCAGTTAATAATGTAATATGGGAAATATCCTTTATAACTTTTATATTCTAAACTGGTTAAAACTAGAGTTCTTACAACGTTATTTTGGTCCACATATTGTTGTTAATTCAGTGTCTCTGTGGGAGAACCATGTCCCGGAGTTTCCTCGCCTGCTATCTTGCTAACATCACTCTTTCCCATTCTGTTTTAAAATCTAAGATTCACTTTTAACATTGCATTTTACATTTGGTCTTTTACTTCTTCACATATACTATAACAGGTTGCCTTGTATTGCACTACTTAATAAATGTTGATAAAGAAGACAATAGATATATTCTTAAAAAATGATAATGAAGAGGAAATATGTTTTGGTATAGCTTAAATCTGATAAATTCTAGTGCTAGAAGCAAATACAGCACTGGTATTATTGCATCCATTGGATGAGTTGGTATTTATGATTTGAGAATGATGAAATAGGAAGTTGTATTCACTTCAAGATTTTTAATGAGTAAAATCTTAGAATGTTAAGTAGATAACACTTTTTGGAATAAATGAGATTTGTCCCTTTACTTTCTAATTTAGACTCCCCTTGAGGTGGCCCAGCAGGCTGTGGATGCAGATGTGCACGCTGTGGGTGTGAGCACACTTGCTGCTGGTCACAAAACCCTCGTTCCTGAGCTCATCAAACAACTCAACTCCCTTGGACGGCCAGATATTCTTGTCATGTGTGGAGGGGTGATACCGCCACAGGTATTTTTCATCGCCTATATTTTTCTAGTGCTTTGATGGGAATCCTGAGTAAATAATATGTAGCTCTTTAATTTACTGTACACCTTTCCTGAAGATCAACGTGTGGTAGATTTTGAGCCAAATTATTTTCTCGTGATTTTACTAAGTTCTACAAGGTCCAAAAGTGGGCAATGTTGTTTTCTCTTTAAGTTTATATTTAATTCATATGAATAATTTAACAATTTACAGAGCTTCTTTGAGAGAATTATCCCCTTGCAAACTAGTAACCGAAATAGAGATCTACTTTCTTTATATTCAATAAACAGTGATGAGAAGGAACAGGATAAGGTAATAAAAATCTCACAGCTGGAATAGTGATGAGAAGGAACAGGATAAGGTAATAAAAATCTCACAGCTGGAATAGAGAATAGTAAACACACTGAGTCCTTAGCCAGTCGGCCGCGTTTGCTTATGTTGTTTTAAAGTAGCTACCTTGTCCATTTCCCCCATGCTCCCATCCCTAAATGCTGCCCTAACTCAGAGCTGTATCAGTTACATGGTCCAATAAAACCCCTTTTTTATTAAAGCTAGTTTGATTGGGTATAGTTTTCCTTGAGCCAAAAATATCATATTTCAGATGTAAATGGAATCAGCCTGTCCTGAAAATTATTGGCCAAATGGGGTAGAGGTGGATTCTTGAACAAAAATGTATATCATCTTAGGAAAGGAGAAATGGACATTAGGTAACAATCAGTGATGTCAATTAATTTATTAATGGAGTGGGGGACTCCTTCCACATATTACCTTTACCTACCAGTTAAAATAATTAGTAAGGATATAAATTGGGCCCTAACTGTTTTGTCTGAGTGGATAGAGTGTCGGCCCATGGACTGAAGGGTCCCAGGTTCGATTCCGGACAAGGGCATGTATCTGGGTTGCAGGCTTGATCCCTGGCCCTGGTCGAGGCACATGTGGGAGGTAACCAATCGATGTTGTCTCTCTCACATTGATGTTTCTTTTTGTCTCTCCCCCTCCCTTCCACTCTTTAAAAATCAATGGAAAACTACCTTCAGGTGAGGATTAACAACAACAAAAACATAAATTGCGTCTATTTCCAATCCAATTTTTAATTATATCAAGTTCTCTTTTTCTTTTTTTACTGAGAATGGAAAAAATCAAGATAGAAGAACTGTATATGAGATTGCTCTAAGGCAGTGATGGTGAACCTTTTGAGCTCGGTGTGTCAGCATTTTGAAAAACCCTAACTTAACTCTGGTGCCATGTCACATATAGAAATTTTTTGATATTTGCAACCATAGTAAAACAAAGATTTATATTTTTGATATTTATTTTATATATTTAAATGCCATTTAACAAAAATCAACCAAAAAAATGAGTTTGCGTGTCACCTCTGACACGCGTGTCATAGGTCCGCCATCACTGCTCTAAGGAAATGATTTGTAGATGCTACAAAGCCCCCACCACTATAGCAGGAATCTATCATTGAAATGGGAGCTTGTTTCCCAGGCTATAATTTTTTTTCTCCATTACAACTCAGAATATAAAATAGTGGCTTTAGAGACTACTTATGAAATGAGAGAATACATATGTATGAGGTTATGAGATTGGTAATAACATGGTACTAGCAAACAAACTATATATATGTATTTTATTCTGACTACCAACACAATACTTAAAGGTAATATAGTCAACACAAAATTGCTTTTGTTAACATACTTGCCTATTTTTTCATAGCTATAGCTTACTATTTGGGAATATAAAGGGCTTTTATTCTTTATTGCTATCTATCACTGGAATACTTCTATCTATAATGCAGTTTTAGAGACTCTAATATCTAAGCTCTTGGGCATGATATTAAAATTTAAGAACTAAAATAATTAGGCAGCATAAAATAATGGAATTGAAATACAAGCTGAAAAAAAAAACCAAAACCCACAGGCTTGTTATATGAGTAAGCAGACATTTTCAAGGAATATATTTCACAAGTTGTATTAACTCTGGATATTTGAATCACTTGGAATATCTGTAGGTGTTTCCTGTACTTTTTTCCTCTGAGTTTAAAGACTAAGTATCATTTTCTGTAATGACACACTTGAGTGTTAATATGGGTATCTGTTATAATTACAACAGTCAGTAACCATGCATTTTTCTTACTATTTGTTTGTAGTAAATATATAAAGTGTTGTTATTACCTGATTGAAAGATGCATAGATTTTAAATTAGATAGCACTAATATATGGTGGTTAATTAAACAGATTTAGCAACTGCCATTGTGGAGCTTATAGTTTCTGGGGCCTGATTAAATAAATGTGGTTTGCCCTCACCAGTATGTGTAACTACCTTCAGGATCTTCTAACCCCGTTAACAACAGTGGCTTCCAAGTACTCTAGGCAAAATTAGCAGCCTCATGCTTCCCACTTCCATCATGAAGCAGACAATGTGATATGCCTGGTCCAGCTCAGTGGAAGACACTTCATAATAACTTTTTATTTAGAAATAATTTCAAACTAATAGATAGGGTACAAAATGAAAATAGTACAAAGCACACTGGCGTGCCCTTTACTCAGATTCACTTGTTTCTAACATTTTATCCTCTCAGTAAAATACATTTGCAAGGCTTACGTTAGGCTTAGATAAGTCAAGGACCCTTTCTCCAATGGCAACATTTCACAGTCCTCTCTTAGTTGAGTCCTCCATTCCAAATCCATAACTTGGATGTCAGAACAAATGGTACATAGCATTGTTAGAAAAGATAGAAGATAACCTAGCAATCTAACCATCCCCAATTTGGAGATAATTGTTATTACATGTTTTATCAAGTTTTCTTATGAACTTTTAAATCTATAGCATCTGCCCAAGAGCGATGGCATATTTTCAGCACCTTTATGTGCCACGAACTGAGGATATAAAGATGCTTAGATGTGATCTCTGTCCTTAGAAGTCATAGACTAGGAGTAAACTTCAATGAGATGGGTTAAGTGCTATTGCAGGATTATAGTATTACAAGAATATTATAAGGAAATAATAGAGACAGAAAATAAATAGTTGGGGGATAATTAGCATGACCATATAATTTATCATCCAAATATGATCACTTGATAATGAAAATGGGTGCTGCAATAATCAAGTAGTGATTTAAAAATGGCTCGAGTATCTGAATAGACATGCTTCCAAAGAAAACATACAGATGGCCAACAGGTATGTGAAAGGTGCTCAACATCACTAATCATCAATGAAATGCAAATCAAAACCACAATGAGGTATTACCTCACACCTGTTGGAATAGCTGTTATCAAAAAGACAAAAATAACAAATGTTGGCATGGATGTAGAGAAAAGGGAACTGTCGTACCCTGTTGGTGTGAATGTAAATTGGTGCAGGCACTATAGAAAATACTATGGAGGTTTTTCAAAAAATTAAAAATAGAACTACCATATGTGCTAGTAATTCTACTTCTGGGCATTTATCTGAAGAAAAGGAAACATGAACCTCCATGAAAATGTGGTCTGTATACACAATGGAATATTATTCAGCCATACAAAGAATGAAATCTTGCTATTTGTGACAATACTAGAGGGTGTTATGCTCAGTGAAATAAGTCAGACAGAGAAAAACCATACCATATGATCTCACTTACATGTGGAAGAATAGATTGATGATTGCCAGAGACAGAGGGTGGGTGAAAATGGGTGAAGGGAGTCACAAAGTACAAACTTCCATGGAGATGTAATGTATGTCATAGTGACAATAGTTAATACTGCATTGCATATTTGAAGGTTACTAAATAAATCTTTTTAAAACAATTCTTACCTGAGGATATGTTTTTCATTGATTCTAGAGAGACAGAAAAGAAGAGGGGGAGAGGGAATGGGAGAGAGAAAGAGAAAGAAAGAAACATTAGTTGGTTGCTTCCCATACGTATGCAACCTAACTGGGGATCCAACTCAAAACCTCAGTATTTGCCCTGACTGGGAATCCAACCCAAGACCCTTCGGTGCACAGGATGATGCTGTAATTAACTAAGCCATACCAGCCATGGCAAGAGAATAAATCTTAAAAGTTCTCAACATACACACACACACACACACAATTTTGTAACTGTGGTGATGGATGTTAGTTGGACATATTGTGGTGATAATTTTGCAGTACATACAAATATCAAATCATTGTTATGTACCTGAAACTAATATAATGTTATATGTCAGTTATACTTCAATTAAAAAAAAAGACTCACAAGAAAAGAAAAAGGTTTGTGCTGCAATAGCACAAACCAGAATGTCCTCAAATATATAATTGCCCTAGTGATTGAGGATCAGGGCTTTAAAGCGTGTCCTAAACTTGATATTATTATAGCAATAAATATTCCAATATAGAAACAGCCTAAAGCCTGGAGGAGTATTTGTGTCATGGGAATATTTTCACTCAAACTTTGACTTTGTTTAAAATAAACTAATGAACAAACAGCAGGGTGTTTGGGAAATGGGCAGAATGTGTTTTGTTCTTTTAATGACTTGGAATATAAGGGTGTGCTAGTGGTTTTTAGCAGTCCCAATCAAGGAAGAGTTTTCACCCCCAAATGCCACTAGTGTATTAGTGGAGAAAGTTTGGGGCACTGGGGACAAAGAAAAAAGAAAGCAAGTATTGTTCTTTTGTTTCATTTGTTTGAAATTAAAAATATTATTGTTTCTATTAATTAAACAAATTCTTTCAACAGGATTATGAATTTCTGTTTGAAGTTGGTGTTTCCAATGTATTTGGTCCTGGGACACGAATTCCAAAGGCTGCTGTTCAAGTGCTTGATGATATTGAGAAGTGTTTGGAAAAGAAGCAGCAATCTATGTAACATCCTCTTTCTGTTTTAGCTTTTTTCTAAAATATTCTTTCGATGATGATTAAAGAAGAAATTATTCAACACCGTATATATGCTTTCCTGAAAGCTTTACATTAAAACACCTGACTTATAAGAATGTTGCCATTCTTATGTATGTACAATTTCACTTAAAAAATTATCCTAAAAAACTCTCAATAACACATGCTCACTGCTTTACCAGAAACTCTAGACAAAGGTGTTCTTTTAAAAAAATCATGTTTTTTAAAAATATTACTTGTAAATCTATTTACTTTCTATTTTAAGAATTAAATTGTACCTTAAAAAAATCTGACTAGTCCCATTTTCAATTTAGCATTATATTGACTTGAACACCAGGAAATAAAATCCATATGTGAGTAAAAAAATATTATATCTATCTTGGAAAATATAGTGGGTGAGTATTTATGTAGGGAAATAGATTGTGGTTATGGTTCTCAGCCACATTCTATTAGGATTACCTCAGTAAGAGGATTAAATCAGAAGGTTGTAATGGGAGGGAAATGGCAGAATATTTCTGGTCTAATTTCTTCCTGAGCATGAACATGTGGCCTTGTTATTGCACTTGGCTCAAGACCCGGGAGAGTGGATAGATATTTATGAATATTCCTAACATAAAAGTGTTTTGGTTGTGAGTATGGCTTCCTCAGAATGACAATGTGAGCTGAGAGTGTAGAAAGGCCATAGTTTATACATCTAGAAAAGTCAGTGATATAATTCAGCCCATGTCTGAACGCCTGAGAATGAAAGGAGCCCATGATGTAAATCCCAGTTAGGCGGGAAAGGGGAGAATCCCTCCATCGTCTGCCTTTGTTCTATCCAGGTCCTTAGCAGATTGGACGACACCTGTCCACAGTGGGACTTGACTAAGTCCACTAATTCAATGTTAAGCTCATCCAGGAACAGCCTAATACACACAACCAGAAAGAATATTTAATCTGGGCACCCCATGGCGTCAGGTTGACATGTAAAATTATGTATCACTGAGCCCCTGTACATTGCTGGTGGGAATGTACAGTAATGCTCCTACTATGGGGAATGATATGATTTTTAAAAAAACAATTACCAAATGGTCCAGCAATTCCACTTCTGGGTATATATCCAAAAGAATTGAAAGCAGGGACTCAAACAGATATTTGTACACCTATATTTATAGCAGCATTATTCACAATAGCCAAAGGATTGAAGCAACCCAAGATCCATTGACAAATGAATGGATAAATAAAATGTAATACATACATACTTACATAAGAATACTATTCAGCCTTAAAAAGCAAGGAAATTCTGATACATACAACAACACCCTATATCAGAGGTGGGCAACCCCTGGCACACGTGCCAAACATGGCATGCCAGTAACTTTTGCTGGCACGCGAAACCTCTTATAATCTTCCATTTACAATTTTTTTCTTAATATCGACTTTTTTATTTCTCAGATAAATTCAGTGTAGGTGCATCTTAGATAAATAAATAGTTTTACATGTATACATTAAAAAATAAATGTATTTTTCATCATCATATACTGTGCTTTTGTCACTCGAATGAATTTGATTATTTCTTCAAGGTTCTTCACATACGTACACCTTAAGAGATATCAAGTAGGGGTAACATGTTCTCAGAAAATTAGGGTTGGCACGCAGAAGAATTTTGAGTCAGAGATTTTGCTGGTTTTGGCACGCACTCACAAAAAGGTTGCCCACCCCTGCCTAGATGAACCTTGATGATACTCAAGTGAAATAAGCCAATCACAAAAGGACAAATATATGATTTCAATTATGAGGTACCTAGGATAGTCAAATTTGCAGAGACAGAAAGAATGGTGGTTGCCAGGACCTGGGGAGAAGAGGGAATGAGGCGTTAGTGTTTAATGGGTGTAGAGTTTCAGTTGGGGTAGATGAAACTGTTTCAGAGACGGATGGTGATGATGGTTGCACAAAAATGTGACTGTACATAAAGCCACAGAACCGTACACTGAAAAAATGTTTAATGTCAGTTTTATATTATGTGTATTTTACTACAATAAAAAGTATTTAGGACGGTCTTGACATGGCACATGTTTTATAAATGTTAATTATTGTTATTATTTAAAAAGAATGGTAAGGCATAACACTAAGAAGGTCACATATAGAGGCTTGTACAGTTAAGGGATTTGGACTTTATCCTGTAGATAAAGACAGAATCATATAAGGGTTTTAACCACAGAAGTAACCTGATAAGACTTGTGTTTTTAGCACAGTAGCTGTGTGGCAAATGCCTTTTAAGGGGCAAGATGGTGATAAGAGTTATGAGACTGTTACAATAATGGAAGAGAGAAATTCTAAGTAATGCACTTGTCTGCTTAGGTACTGCTCAGAGATGGCAAAGGTGGAGAGGCTGTGATCTTATTTTGGAAGATTGCTGTGTGGAATCTGCTGTTTCCTCACCTATTTTGGTTGTTCCTTTGTGGACTTTTTGTTTGTTTTTGTTTTCACATTTTTATTGGGGGGCCACAGTGGAGGGGATCTCCTCCCTGTCAGTGGAGGTGTTCAGAGTTTTTTCAGCCACTCCAAGCTTGGGCCCTGGGGGTGTAGGGACTGAGGGGGCAGAATTCTAGCGAGGCCTTAATGGTGAAAGACATGACATTGAGGAAAGCAGTGAGTCTCCCCATCATGGTCTTGATGGTGGCAGCGGCGGTGGCAGTGGCTACCTATGGACCTTTTTGGATGTGCGGTTATTTGATGACTGGATATACACAGGAATAATGTCAAAAGCAGGAAACATAAAATTTTGAGATTTGTTTTCCAACGATCTTTTTGTCAGAACAGCATGGGAAGCTGTTCGGGCTTTAGAAGTACACTGGAATGATATCTTTAGGGGTCTCAGAAGACATCAAAATCCTTTCCCTGAAACTTATTGGAAATTTAAGTGTTATACAGATATTACAATAGCAATATAGGAAGTGGAGGAGAGGTTTAGGAGGCATCCTTTCTGAGTAAAAGCTGCATGGAAGTAAGGGAAAGAGAGTAACCAAGCAAAAGAAACCAGGATGAATTCTCCTTGCTCTTGTTTCCATCTCAGGGAGGGATATGCAAGTAAAGGAGAGGAGAGATGGGGGTTGTTAAAGATCTCCAGATCTAGCCACAGACGATATTATGCCAGATGTTACCACCACCCTCCACTAGTGCCTTTAAGTTCCTCTCCACCTCATAGTACTAAAAAAACCAATTTTTAAAAAATAAATAAGGAATTTAATAGAACCATTTGTTAAGGCATAAATGTCTGCTAATGTAGACTATGTTCATTTTCCCAGTAATATTTTATTTTAAATGAAGAAAAATACTTATTGAATTAATGAATATCTAAATATACTTGTGCTATTTGGTAGTAAAAAATGATGACGATGACGATTATGATAAAAGCTAATGTTATTTCTAATAGGTAAATTCTGCCTCGTTTTAAAAGAATTATGGACCATTCTGTAGGCCATTAGACAAAGCTTGATTTTTTTAAATAGCCTACACGTGAGAGAGAAGGTTTAAAAATCTATATAGTTGTTATTAAGGCATTTTCGCATTTGTACTGATCATTATGAAAAATGCTCTGAGCATTTAAAAATACTTTTGAAGAAAAATCACTTTGCTTTTCTTGGTTAAACATAATGCTATGGTTTTCTGGTTCTTAGTTTCTCATTTTATTTTTTCTATTGTACCTGTAGGTGTCTCCCTAAGTCCAGGATTATTCTATATCCTTGAAACACTGTTTGAAATGATGTCCATCCCAGAGGCTCATAGGTGCTATAAACACTCTCAGAAAAAGCACATCTCTTTAAATAATCTGCTTAGATGCACCTGCTATCATCCTTTGTGATTGTGATCTGTGGTCAGTAACACTCGCTGTTGATCATTGCTCATGAACTGTGCTGCATTTGTGTTAAAATGGTTAGTTGATTAGCAATGAAGCTAGACTATGACCTTGGACATGAGATTATTATTGAATTTTATTCAGTAAATCCATCCATAATTCACACTGACTCATTTTAAGTTACTAATTCTTCATGGCCTATTTCCTCCCTCTGCATTCAAGCCTCTTATTGTTATAGTGACCTTCTCTTTCATTTACCATGAATTCGGGCACCATAAAAGTAATTTACACCCAACAGGATACACATATTCCCCCAAAGTCCTTTAAAAAAGAGAAATGCAGAATTTAATACCTTCTTTCAGGATTATTCCAATAATTTGATTCTGAGATCATGGACAAAATATTAATTTAGATAAATGCTATGAGATCATGGGATATATATTTTTATTGGTTGAATATCATTTGTTAAATTCTAATATGCTACACTTTTTGAAAAATAAAAACATACAAGATTTTATTGTTTTAGAGGGCTTCACATGGATAATAAGCATTACATATGCCTTATAGCAAAGAGACATTTTCCTGTTCAATTCTTTCTGTGAATGGAAGGCCTAGACCAGAGCTTTCTTAGGGGGTAGAGAGTAGAGTAACAGTGATGACATTTGATGTTTTTCTAGACCGTCTTTACTAGACTTCAGTCTGTCTTAATGTCTCCTTTAATGGTGTCCTTCTCATTAGACCACATGATCATCAGACCAAAGTTAATGACAATTTTCTGTCAGTATAAATGCTTGTCTAGACATTACATTTTAAAGGACACCAGGCAGATGGTCCTTTTGGCCCCTAACACATTCTTTGGTTTAAGGCATCAAGACCTGTAACAATATTCTTTAAAACTGCAAATATATCTGCTAAAAGCCTAATGTTAAATCAGACATTTCAATTTATTCTAAGAGCATCAACTGAGAGGGCTGTTGCTAATCGTGCACAGGCTGTGCACGGCCCAGCTCCTGGAGTGCCATCTCCTCTGTGGTCACGCACCATCCTAGCTCTGCTTGCTCTGTGTTGCAATTTTCCATCTTAGGAGAGTGTAATGATAGAGCCCACATAAAACCTTCATTTTAAGGATTAAATGAAATCATGCATGTGACCTGCTTTGAACTATGCAACATGCAGTGGAAGGCCAATAAATGTTTTCTATAGTATTTATTATTATTATGGTATCTGCTAGCCTCACTGCTAGCCCTTGGAAATAAAAATAATATATGCATGTGACATGGTTCTTCTCAAGGAGCTGGTAGCCAGTTTGCATGAACTAAGATTAACTCATGGGAAGACTGACTGCATGTGTAGACACCTCCACATAGTGCTGTGAGACACAGGAGTTGCTAATTTCTCCCCTGGGAGAAATGAAAGCTACGAGGAGGAGACAACATCTGGAGTCTAAAACAATGGGAGAGTTTAAGTGGGCAGAGGTATGAGTATACATAACAGAGGTCTGAGGAAACAGAGAATCCGGGAAATGGGAGCAGTTGCTGAGGTTGAAGCATGAAATTCATGATAAGGTTAAGATGCAGGATGCACATTTTATCATTTATTAGCATCTTATTGTGAATTCTTTCTAAAAAATCTATTTCCTCTAGGTAGCTTGCTGATTTCAAGTAGAAGATACTTGTATATTATTGAAGTAGAAAAATAATTCTCTATTATCTCCTTTTTAAAATTTTTGAGTTATAAGACTTTTTCTTCTCACATGTTTCCTGTAACTAAGGCCTTTGTGATAGATAATAGTTTTCTCAAATGCTGATGAAATCAGGGGCAGAATTTTCCATTTCTTTTTTGCCTAAGGTTGGCTGAGGCTTCTGTGATTAGGGAGGTATTTCTCAAGTTATGGCTGATGGCCCTCTAGCTGTGCAACCCTTTATGACTGCTTATCAAAAATGCAGATTAGCTCAGAATACACCTCTTTCAATCCATTTTGTGAACCCCACACTCATACCCAGGGCCATTGTACTAACTATGTTTGGTCACATAGGAATCTCTTAACTGGATCACTGGCAAATCATTCCATTGTTGGGGGGAAAACAAAATTTTTAGATATGTGCCTTACATATACAGTAAGACCTCACTTAACATTGTCAAAAAGTTCTTGGAAACTGTGACATTAAGCAAAATGATGTATGATGAAACCAATTTTAGCACAGGTTAATTGATATAAACAAGAGTTAAGTTCCTACGGCATATTTCTGGTCATTAAACCATCACCAAATTTCTAAATGAAGACCCCAAATGCTTCTAATATTAAACATTGAAATAAATGTGAGATATACATACATTTAAGAAAATTTAATAAAAACAAGATGTTTATTTTCCAACCTGCTATTTCAGTGCAGGGTCGTTGGTGGCAGAGCCCATCCTGGCAGCTCAGGGTGCAAGACTGGACATAGGAGGTCCTTTCATCGCAGGGTAAGTCACACACTCATTCACTCAGACTGGGGCAATCAGTCTCACACGCACATCTTTGGAATGTGGGAGGAAGTCAGACTACCTGGAGAAAAGACATGTGCAAGCTCTACATGGACAGTGGCTATAGTTGGGAATCAATTTCCTCCCCTTCATCAGCATTATAATGAAACAACATTGAATGGAAGGATGTTATTTGAGGATCTACTGCCCTTGAATTGGCAGCATCACTCATATAAAATGGTTCAGAGATGGTGTCTGCAATAAGCCAAAAAATTAAGCCCAGCTCTGTTCACTGCCTTTTCAGGTGAGAAAGTTCAATCACTTGCTATTTTGGCTTACCCAAACCAAGAGACATTTCTCCCCCAAATGAGGCTTTTTGACTAGAGGATTAGATGATTTAGTATGATCATCAAGCAAAGCCAGGAGCGGAAGGGAATTTTTGTTTGTTTCAAGATTCAAAGTTACCTTTCTGTTCTCCAAAATGCCAGTCCTTTTTATAGAAGACATTTGAGATAATTCTAGACTTTCATTTGCTAAGAATCCAGCTAAGGGTTCTTTAAACATCTAATTGTTAGCCAACCCGTGGATATGAATCCCTCTTCAGTGGAGCAAAAATGGTTCTGTGAAATATCTTTCCTCCATCGTTTTTATGAGGATGTAACTAATCAGAATTATCATGATTTATGTGATAAAAATAGCATTTTATTCAGTCAAATTTTCTGACTCATCAAAGTCTCTATTCAGTTGGACAATTAATTGGTAGACCAAAAGGAGAAATAATCCATTAGTATGATTTCAAAGATGTTGTTTCAAAATATACTTTCCTGAATGCTTAGCTGTGCTGGCAATTCCTTTAACGGTAGATAGCATCTTTAATTCCAGGAAGAACTGAGAGTAAAATGTAAATAACTGGGAGAGGTATTGGCAATCCTTACTAGTCCTTTTTACACACTCACATTTTGATCTGGGAGAGATTATAAAGGAGCTAAGGTTGTGAATAATAGAATTAGGGGAGGATCAGAGAAAAAGGGAAGTTTAAGGCATAAAAAATGTTTTTTTTTTTCTTCTGAGCAATGTGAAATTGGCAGCAAAGTTTTTAAAAGTCACCCGTGTACAGCTTATGCTTCCACTCGTCCTAGTATGGCTTTACTGAGCCCAAGCTGGTTCAACAACAAGGAGAGCCCAACCTATGCATCATGGGACACTTGCTGAAGAGGATGTCCACAGGAACTCTGCTCTCCATGGGAAACCATGAGTGGGAGGAAGTAGTGTGCTAAGGACTGCTGCACATGCACCTCCTCTGTATAGACATATTTCCACTGTCAAATTCTTCATTTCCCTTAAATAATTAGTATTTTAACGTGTGCATGTGTGTGTGTCTGCACATGTGTGCATGTACACGCAGAGCTAAAAGAAAACAGTTTTTACTTTATATCTTTGCAGAGGTAAATGGTAGTGAAGATATGCAAGTGATGGGGAAGTAACCTAATTATGGGTACTGATGGATGTAAAGCTTTCTGTTTCCATGATTCTGATTCCAATTTGGAAACATTTTCTTTCCTGCTCTCTGTCCACTTGATCAAGCTCCGCTCTAGGCTTTTACGTTGCACCCAGGACGTAGCATCTCATCTCAGTCCCCGTGAACCATACTGAGCCATGCAAAGAGCAAGGTCGTGCACATGAGACCTATCCAAGTTCCAGTTCCAAGTTCTAGTTCTGTCTCGGCCTCTTACCAGATGTTGGATTCCGGGCAAGTTACCTATTTGTCCTGCTGAGCCTCAGATTTATTTATTCTTTTAAAAAATATATTTTTTATTGATTTCAGAGAGGAAGGGAGAGGGAGAGATAGAAACATTAATGATGAGAGTAAATCATTGATTGACTGCCTCCTACACGTTCCCTACTGGGGATTGAGCTCGCAACCCGGTTATATGCCCAGATGGGAATTGACCTCCTGGTTCATAGGTCGATGCTCAACCACTGAGCTACACTGGCTGGGCCTCCGATTTCTTAATACTTTAATACTCTCCTTGAATATATTTTATTAGAATGTGTGTCAGAGGAAACACTGAGGGATATTAGTTTTACTTCCCTGAGAGAGAGAAAAAAAATAGTGTGGTTATCCAGTGAGACAGTGAATACAATTTTTCACTCAGTTAAGATAAAGTAAAAAAAAAAAAGATTGTTAACTACTAAGATTTCAGAGGACACTATACATAAGGTGTGATATTTATTTAGTTTTTTCCGAGGTGTGGACTTGTGATATATAGAAATCCACAGCAGCCTATCCAAAGTAAGTTTTGCAAATGGATTTGATTTGAGTCACCTTGTCAGTTTAAAAACAATATCATAAATATAAATGACAAAGTCCCAAGGAAAGGCAACAGACATCCCCTTTGCTGGCTTTCACAAAACCTAATTTCCCATGCAATCTCCAGTGCATTAAAAAAATGAAATGTAACATCAGCGTTGAAGGGTGTCCCCAGCTGGCCTTTTATTAGCTACCGAGGAGGCTGCTTCTATTCTCCATCAACTGCACACATTGCAACAACAGTTTCCACCTTTATATGCAACAGGCTCTCAGTTGCATGGGATACTAAAGGACACCTGGAGGACTGTTCCTTGAAATATCTGCTGAAATGCCGTGTGCATGGTGAAGTTTGCGTGACCATAAATCTGAATTTGCGCGTTTACCTGAAGGTCAGACAATGTTGGTTTGAAACTTACCTCGGGAATTTCGCAGGTGAAATCTGGAATTGCCTCGGGAGCTTCGCAGGTGAAATCCGGAATTGGCCCCGTGCATAGAGGGCAGGGAGAGATGGAAGAAGTGGGCCAGTTCAGCTTGGTAGGTGGCAGTTGTAATAAGCAAGGAAACTGGTTTTTCTTGGGCAGCCACAGGACAGTTACATCTTCACACCTGCCCACTAGGATCTTAAACTTTTATATAGTGTAACTGGGCTCAGTCACTGTACCGTTCAGTGGTCTCAACAACGTCTTACTCCCTGAAGGCTGAGCCCTTAAAACAGCTCCAGCTGCGGAACATTGGGCAGAACATACATTCCAAGGACAGGGGAGGAGAGGGAGGGAGAGCCTCCCATTGCCTGGGTCCGGTTCCAGGGTCAACTGGTGGTCACGTCCTCTCGATGACCTCCTGCAACAGGGGATAGTCCAGAAGATACCAGGAATTGACTGGAACACAGTGAAGGAGGCCCAGGTTACTCTAACCTCAAAATACAGGAAAATCTAGTTGCTTATTCAGGGAGCTGTGAACTGGATGCTACAGCGACAGATGGAGCCGAGGAGCTGAAATGGACAAGCACAGCTCCCTCACGTCCAGCTTTACCAAGGTAGGCGACATTTCCCATAGGTGACCCTCTTCCCTCCCCTTTTCTAACAGATGAGGAAACAGACACTCAAAAGTAACTTCCTGAAAGCTACACAGGCAAGTTGTGGTGAGCAGCGCTTAAGCCCTCAGCCGCCTGTATTAAGCTGACCGTGTGGAGTAGGACAAATACTCGGGAGTCTGCTCTGCTCTGGGGCCAGAACTCACCTGCATCTTTTGTTTATCCTGGGACATTCTCTGTTATTTCTCTCCTATCTCTCCCTAGGCTTCCAGTTCAGGCTGTCCTACCTGTTTTCAGATCAGCAGCTCCTGGACATGGCTCTTCTGGGTTAGTCCTGCCATGTCACCACTCTGTACAGATACAAAACCTTTCAAGTCACACAAGTGACAGACACACCATATAAAATGCATATATGCATAACTATATACATAACATTATGGAAATGTTTATTAAAAATGTGAAAAACCTTCTTCACCCCAGTCTCCAGATTTATTCACTATAAAATATGATGTGTATAACTGACATGTTTGTACATTGTTTTTATATAAATGGGGCAATTCCATGTTTTTATAGAAATGGAGAATTCTATATGTTTTTATATGAATGGGACAATTCTTTGAATTGCCTTTTATAAACATTTAATGTGTTGTGTCAGTATGTATGGATGTACCCCATTCTTTTTGATTCTCCATGGCATTTCAGAACTATGGCTCTAGGACAACCCTTCTATTGATGAACATGTGGGTTGCTTCAGTGTGTGCACCTATCTTCTTGTTTATTCCAAATGGGCTCCCAGGATTGGAATTGTTGGTCCAATGCTTTTTAGCATTAATACTCATTGTTCTATTAATGCTATTAAATAGCAGAAGCCTCCTCTCAGCACTAAAATGTGATGCTATGGTCACTCACCTTGGTCATAAAAGAGTGAGTGAGGAGGCCTGCTCCAGGTGAGCAGTAACCAGGTGGTATTCTTGGAGCTTTCCCGCAGGTGGCTTCATCAGTGTCTACCTCTCCAAAGACGGGTGGAATGTCTACTGCCCAGAACTTTGAAGTACAAGAGAAACCTCACTTAGGGAGGCCCCCAAAACCAGTGCAAATAAAACATGATTATTCCTTAATGTAATCTGGGGTTGGAAACAAAATGGGATTATTTTGGAAATGCATTTTGGTTGGCTATTTGCTTTTTGGAGTTCTGCCACTTTCACTTCCTGCCTCATTGAGAAAATTAGTAAAGCATCAAGACTAACAAAAATAAGAGAGTCTAGTGTCCCTGACATTTGGTCAAGAATTTCCCAAACACCAAGATGATTTACTCATGGTATTGGAACTTGTTCTGGAGTTTATATTTCTTAAGAAAGATCCGAGCTCTAAAATCCGAGGCATCGTTCAGAGGGTAAATGCAAGGGGACGGGCTCACAGTTTCAGTAGATTGACAGAATCCTGAGGGTCCAACTCCCTGGTGCCAGCTCGCAGCTCGCAGCATCAGGCATACTTAAATGCCCCATTCCTGTTTGGCGGCCCCTTTTGTATGTCTTGTGTCATGGAATTGCTCCCTGGCCAAAGGTCATTTAATTTCAAGAAAACTATTAACTGATGAGTATGATGACACACGCAAGATGTCATTATCCATCCTCTCTCCTCCATCCATTCCTATCTAGCCAAACACTCTACCTGTTCTGTTAGCTCCCCCGTTCTATTCTTCCATACACTCCAGTTTCTATTATTATATCTCTGCTAATATTATATTATATATATATATTATATCTCTCCACCTGTGGTACACATTTTCTTGATCATTATTTTTTCTTCAAGGTTAAGTGAAGATGCTGCCTCCTCTCTAAAATCTATTTGCTTGATCTTTCTCCATGTATTTATGGACTATTGAGCTTTATATTCTACTAGAGGCCTGGTGCACGAAATTCATGCACTCACGGAGGGGGTGTCCCTCAGCCCGGATTGCAAGAGGGTGCAGGCCAGGCTGAGGGACCCCACTGGTGCACAATTGGGGCCAGGGAGGGATGTGGGAGGTTGGCCAGCTGGGGAGTGACCACAGGAGGGCTCCAGGGCATCTCCAGCCCATCTCGCTCAGTCCCGATTGGCGGTACCCCAGCAGCAAGCTAACCTAACAGTTGGAGCGTCTGCCCCCTGGTGGTCAGTGCACATTCCCAAACTTATTTGGCCTACCGCCCCCTTTCCAGAAAAAATATTACTCAGCCCCTGGAAATTAATTTTTTAAAAATTTTAATAGCAGTTACTCATCACCCCCAAATGCACCTGTGGCCATCACCGCCCCCCTGGATCACTGCAGCGCCCACCGGGGGGCGGTAGTGCCCACTTTGGGAATCACTGTCATAGAGACTGGTCGACCAGTCGACTGTTTGCCCAGTGGTGGTCAGTGCACGTCATAGCGGGCAGTTGAGCAGCTTTAGCATATCATTAGCATATTACGCTTTGATTAGTTGAATGGATGACCAGACGACCGGACACTTAGCATATTAGGCTTTTATTATATAGGATTAGAGCATTTACTAATTGGCATTATATGACTCCTCTTAGAAGGTAAAGACTAAGTCTAATTCACATTGATTTCCTCCATAGTCTAAACAGAGAATTAGTAGGTGCCCAATAAGTAGTGTGGAATTAAAATTCTCAGTTGATTTTGCATTCATGGCCCCTATCTTAGAATTTACCCACTTATTGGCTGCTCATTTTTTCTTGTTTGCTAATTTCCTCTTTTTCTAGACCATGAGTTAAATTTTTGGTAGTGATCTGGCTATGTAGTGCCTGGTTTCCCTCCAACTGTTTCTGGTCTTAAAGTCTCCATGCCAATTCTAACTGATGTTCATGATTTCTAGGTTTGTATACTACTAGACTTACAAAGTTGAAGAAGGCTTAATTGGTACAACATTACTAGTCTTTTTCCATACTGAGGTTCGCTTTCCTCATTAAAAATATGGAATGATTTAGTCTATTCTGCAAGGTAATGTGAAGATTAAGTGAAGTAATTCATTAGAAAGTACTTTGTGAACTGTCAGTTGCCATACAAAATGATGTTATTAATAGTAAATTAATAGTCACAAAAGCTCTTTGTGAATTTACCTTTATGCAACAGATTATGCAACAAAAACTCTTTGCCATATCTCTGGCAGCTAGGACTTGGGCAGTGAGCCCATTTCTGGCCCAGGAGACTTGAATGGAAGGAAGCAGGCTCTATTGTTTCTGGAAAATATTTAACTTCCTGATTTAAAAAAATGCATGAAAATAAAATAAAATCCCCTGTTTTCTGCCTTGCGGTGGTTGCTGGGAGCTATGAAGGCAATTTTGCCACCCAAAGGAAAAAAGCCAAAAATGAGAGCTAGTGATCTAAGGTGGCAGAGTGGAAACATGGATCCATGTATGGAACATGGATCTCTGGTTCTATTGTTGCGTGACTACAGAAATCATGGAACCGTCTCACCTCTAGAGCTTTTGTTATGGGAGAAAATAACTGTTCCAGTTTTAGTTGCATATGATATGTTCCTTGAACCCAATGAATTCTAACTAATACAGGCTGGGGCAAAAGTAGGTTTACAGTTGTGAGTACGTGAAACAGAGTTTATTCTTATACTGTTATTTATTAATTCTGGTATTGTTTTCCATACAAATAACTGTAAACCAACATTTGCCCCACCCTGCATATACTTCTATTGTATCTTTTCACAGGGTCAAACCAAGTTTAGGTTCTTAAAATACTTTCTGTTTGATTACAATTATATTTACCTTCATCACATATTTTTTTAAATGGGTACTCATGTGCCTAGACTCCTTGAAAAAGCAAAGAAATTGCACTCAAGGAAAACAAAGAGAAGCTAGACTTAACTTGAAAGCAGACATGCTGTAGGAAAAATACAAAGATTCGATGACAGCCTCTTGCTTAAACACCCCCCACAGTAGCTTCATCGTGTTAACTGCTCAGTTCTTCTCTACTTTCTTCTCCACTTTCTCATTCCTGGGGTCAGTGTATCACATTTATGTAATTTAATGAGCTATATAATAATTTAAATTCAGAAAGACTTACTACACATATGCTCAGAAACACTCAAAATAGAGTATATTATCAAAAGCCTTTGGCCTAAAAGAATCCATCTACAATTTTTTATCAGGCTACAACCATAATATAAATTGCAGCAAATACATTTTACCAGTTGAATAAGCTTCATTGTTAAAACTTTACTTTCTGATTCTATCCTAGCCAGCAATTAACTCTCAGCATGAAGAGATAATGTTGCTTCAATGATTGATAAATGCCCTTATTGGTGATTGTACTGGGCTGGGTGCATTGCTGGCAGGAGACCTAGCTGGTCATTAGTGGCTACAATTTTATGACTGATGAGTTTTATGACCGTAGTGTGGTGATTGTCCACAGGAGCTACCCCAAGTGAAGGCTCTATTTTCAACCATAGCAGGAGAACTCTGGATCTTCCTTTCAGATGTTAGAACAGAGCCTCTAACATTGAAAGTTCCCCAAAATGACAGGTGGAATTTCAGATGTCCAAGGGCCCAGCTTTCCTTCTCCCATATTAATAATGCCGCCAAATTCAGCAGTGTTATCGTCTAGTGTGGAGACTCAAAATTATTAAAGTGAGTCATACCGTTCAATTAGGCAGAAGGAAGACACAGGTGTGAGTAGAAGGGTAGGAAACCAGGGAACACAGATGACAACATTCAAATTCGTGATGAAACCCAGCCTGCAAAAACTGCCTTAATCAAAAGAGAAATTGCCAGTGCCCAGGGTTGGGTGGGGAGGAGCTTTAAAGAGTGCCCAACCATTACAGTGGGAAGGCTGGGGAGGGTCGGGGGGTGGGAGGGGGGGTAAGAGATCAACCGAAGGACTTGTATGCATGCATATAAGCATAACCAATGGACATAAGACACTGGTGGGTAGGGGAGGCCAGGGGATTGTCAAGGGCGGGAAAAAAGGGAGACATATGTAATACTCTTTGTAATACTTTAAGCAATAAAACAATTAAAAAATAAAATAAAAATAAAGGAAATATGACAATAAAAAAAAAAGAGTACCCACCCATTGTGAACTTGGATTTGGATAATGGCCAGACTGACATAAATGGGATTAAGGATGGTTGGCAGTGGGTCCCAAGAGGTGTTAGCCTCTTAGGCACCTGTGGTCATTTCAGTTCATCTTGGAACAGTGAACAGTGAAGAGAACAAGGTTGATAGCTGCCTTAGTGCTAAGTGTGTTCCAGTTGGAAGAGTTGTAATACCAGAAATGGCCAGTAGAGAGCAGCATTTCAGAAGATATGGCAGTACTCTTTGGATATTTGGGAACTAGGGTGGGAGCAGGTGGAAGTGGGCAAAAGGGGCATGAATGGGGATGGAAAAGACTTTGCTTTGGGTGATGGCATACGATGCAGTGTGCAGAGAATGTTTTGTTGAGTTGTATACTTGAAGCCTGCATGCTTCTGTGAACCAATGTCAACTCAATACATTAAAAAAAAAAAAAAGCGATAGGAATCTCTGACACAGAAAGGAAAGGTGGTTTTATTTTAAGGACTAGGGACTGAAATAGGATTTTGGTGAGTATAGTTTGGTAGGATTTCCGTGGCCCCTGTCTTTTCCTTCATGGCCAAGAAGAGAGCGACATATTTCCTCTGTCACTGCCTGCCTCCTACTGCCCCTATTTCTCCTTGAAATTTATACTATTTTCCTTCCTTATCTGTGTGTGTGTGTGTGTGTGTGTGTGTGTGTGTGTGTGTGTTTGTTAGGGCCAAACTGTCGACAATTGCTGGGAAGCAAAATCTCAACGTACTAGAATGCTCCCTTTTTGTTATTAATAGTTAGCAATTTACATAAATTTGTGTGTGTCTGTCTCATACACAGACACATACATATACAGGTATGCACATAACATTATTGGGTTTGCTTCTGACCATGTTTATCCTAACATTTCCAACTAATATTGTGCACTTAGTTATGTCATTAAATATTTTTGGAAAACAGACTGTTAATAACTGTTTCTATTTCACTGACTGGATATGAGTAATTCATGAGTAATTGTTGAGGTTTTATACTGTTTAGAGTGGTGCTTACTTGACCTCAAGCCCCTCCTCCGTAGGCAAGCTCACCTGCATTCTGTGTTTTGAGGACAGAAAATCAAGGAAGCAGCTTAGTGTAGTAGAAGCTGCCTTGAGTCTGCACCAAGCTTATCTGGATTCCCATCTGAAATCCATCCTTTCCTAGGCAATTGTGCCACCTCCTTCAATTTTCATTTTCCCACGTGTAAAAATAAGGTTAATACTATATACTTCATAAGGTTATTATTATTAAGTCATAGGATACTGAGGAAATGAATTAAACACTGGGAAAGCAATGGCACTTAGAAAGTTCTAAAAAAATGTGTAATAGGAGTTAAAAGGAATTTTCCTTTCTAAACCCAAATCAATAGAATTGGAAGGGAAACTAAGTAGTAATACCTGCCTCAGTCAGCATTCTTGGCTACAAAAAATAGAAACCAACTCTGACTAAATGGAAATGATTTCGAGGACAATACATAGACCTGGGCTTAAGGGAGGGCTGAGGAAACAGACTCAGTGAGTGGACCAACATTTAGAGCTCAGCCACGGCCAAAATTCCCTCCTACAAAGAGTTTGCTGCTCTGAGAAAATACCAATTCTTTAATTTCTTTCAGTGGTGTTTTATAGTTTTTAAAGGCTACATTTTACACTTGTTAAATTTATTCTTATTTTATTTTTATGACGCTATTGTAAATGCTTTGTTTTCTTAATTTCATTGTTCATTGCTAGTGTATAGAAATGCAGTTGGTTTAGTATATTAATCTTTTGTACCTTGCAATTCTGCTGAATGCATTTATTAGATTTTCTATATGCAAGATCTTGTTATCTGAAAATGGAGAAAGTTTTACCTGTTCTTTTCCAATCTGGTTTATTTCTATTCCATTTTCTTGCCTAATTGCCCTGACTGGAACCTCTAATACAATGTTAAACAGAAGTGACAAGAGTGGACGTATTCATCTTTTTCCTGAGCTTAGGGGAACAGTGTTAAGTCTTGCACCATGAAGTACGATATTAGTTTAGTTTTTCCATATATGCCATTGATCAACTTGAGAAAGTTTCCTTCGATTCTATTGGATTTTGTGGTTTTGGGTCTTTATTCTATTGCTATGGTATATTACATTGATTTTCAGATGCTAGTGTACGTGATCATGGTTTACAATTCTTTTTATATTTTGTGGATTCTGTTTGCTATTTTATTGAGGCCTTAATTTTCTCTTTAATTCTTGGGTATTAGTCTCTCAAGATTCAAAAGCTCAAATTCTTAATTGGGATATCAATTGGCTGATACCATGTGTGACAGCCATGCCCAGCTGCCAGAAGTCTTGGGAAGACAATCTTTTTTTTTTATGTTGTAAGAGATGGAACCCCACTTGTACTTTGAGATATCCCTCAAAGAGAAAAATGTTTGCATACTAGATATTAAAAATGGCAGTGTTCATTATAGCATTCCATACAGATATCCACATTTTGGAAGGCATTATTTTGTGTTATATATTTGTATTCATAGTTATAAGCATGCAGTCTAACACCATGAAAGGGCAGGTTTATTTTATATTGTAAGGTGAATGAATCATATCCTGCTTTGCATTTCCACTTTGATTTGTAGCCTCTTTGGTGCCTCTGGGCTCACGATGTCGGCATGGGGAGAGGTTTACTACCTCAAGTGCCAATGCCAATGGCAGCATGTGGGGTGATTTTTGGTAAAATGAATATATTTCAAGTACTAAAGAGCCGTTCTCTCTACTTTAATTCTCAAAACCATTGCTGGCTTCTGGGTGAACACAGTAACACACTCAAGAGTGTCAGTGGTCCCCTTTTATCCCCACTCAGTTCCCATGGTTCCGTATTAATTCTTCCTCTTCACAGCATCCTTCCCCTCGCAACACACATACCCCAGTGTGCTGGCAAAGCAAGTGTGCGGACTCACCAGCCGGCGTGGAGGATGAGTCAGAGAGGGGAAGCGCCAAGCCTGAGCACAGCGAGAAACCCCCCATTGAGTTGCTTAATGAACGCTTGTGAATTGTTTATCGTAAGCTCCAAGCTCCCGGAGCACTAGGAAAAGAGCAGGACATTCACACTGTGCTGACCAGGATTCGCTTTTGAGTTTAGGTCACAAATCCACCAGCCCTGGCAACGAGGAGCTCTCCTCTGTTACCCTTCAGTTTAACTCTACCGAGGGCAACGCATCACTGATAATTGGACACATTCATCTTCTGGTGACAGCATGATGCTACTTACCATCCAGCCCATCTCCTCGAGTGCTATTCAGAGTGAGTGAGCTCATTCTCTGATTACGGAGGCATTCGAGATAAACATGCTCTTACATTTTAAATTAAATCTTGCATTTTCTCCCCCTTGGAAATGAACTTAAAATGATCAGATGATTGTTTATGTGACAGAGGAAATGCTTCTGGGCCTTGCTGCAGGGACATCAGACAAGGATTTCATCATCAAGATGGAACAGGGGACAGGGGGTCATGACTGAGCCAGGAAGCTGCCTGGGCAGCTGAGAGATGTTGATCAAGACACTTACCCTCTGGGGACAAACAGGGCCGGTGGGGTGAGGGGGTGGGGGATGGTGGTGGTGGGGGGTTATGGGCATCATTGCATTCTGAAGTGAAGAAGAGGAGAGGGAGGAAGGAGACTGTGAAAACCCTTTAAGGATCATTGACAGTTTTTTTTTTTTGCAAACAGAGCACGTTGACTTTGAGGCCAGGAGGAGCCTATTTATGGAAGGGATTTGAAAGAAATGAAAGATGGTCTCTGAACTCTGTGAAGCCCCATTAGTTTATCAGTAATGATTCTAATACGCCATCCAGAGCCATTTAGTGGGTTTCAGGCATAGCTTGTCGGTAATGCTCTGTCAAAGTACTTATATGGTTGGTTTTAAGTTTGCCATCTTGCTATGTAGCATCTACCACATAGGATTTTCTTGGTGTGTGTGTGTGTGAGTGTGTGTGTGTGTGTGTGTGTGTGTGTGTGAGAGAGAGAGAGAGAGAGAAATAGAGGTTACATAGGAAAAATCACAGAACTTTTCCACTTTAGAGCTCTAAGTCTAGCTAAGAAAATAATGCATGCGCATAAATAACACAGTGACACATTCCTTGAAAAGAATGTTTCAGAAAGGAAAAGAATTCTTATTATTATATCTATTAATTTTAAAACTACATTTAATAAATATTTATTGAGCTATATTATATGCCAGGCACTGTGCTATGCACATGTAAAAAAAATAGGTATAGTCTATTTCTTCATGGAGCTGACAGTCCAGATTGGGGACAGAAAGTAAATGCATAAGACCGTCGCTGCCTACACAGTTACAATGCATGTGTCAACCCAGTTAAAGAAAACAGACAGCTATTAATAGGGTAATAGGGTGGCCTTATTTAGTCTGGGATGTTGGGACAGGCCTCTGTCAATTGACATGTAAGTGAAAATCCAAGGTTGAGGAGGAGTTAGCTGCATGAAGACCAGAAGACAGAGGTGACAGAACTTGTTAAATCTTAGAGTAGAGGAGGAAAATATAGAACCAAGCAAAACTCACATTGGAAACTTGAAAGCTGGCCAGTGGAGCAGAAAAATCGAGGAGATTTGAACAAGATGAAGTAGGGGGCCAGCAAGGACAGGGAGGACACAGGGGAGGCAAGTATGAATGGGGTGAACAGTATATGAAGGAATATTGTGGAGAGTGATAACAGAAAAGGAAGAGCTTTCCCCTTTACTAGTATAACAGCTGAAGTTAAAGCACTGAGTGACCATGAGCCTAAAAATGGAAATTATGCTCTTATGAGGATTTGATGCAGGCTTATGTTATTAAAGTGGGTAAAGTATCTACTAAGTGTCTTGGTGGATAGCAGCTGCTCAACTAATCTTAGCTCTGTTTCTCCCTCCTCATTTTCCTCACACCCTTTCACACTCCCTTGCTCTCATTTTCATTTCTGGAGAAAGGAAGAGGTACTAAATGGCTTCGTGGGCACTAAAGGTTCCTGGACTCCTAGAGAGAAGGAGGTACACAAAAATGGAAGCGGGAGATCCCGAAAGACAAGTTGATCATCTGACCATGACTTTGGGAGTATGTGTAGTGGTTCCAACTAGGGGGTGGAACTTACCTCTGGTTCCTGTGAGCTGTGGGATTATGTATCAACTAAGCCTCATCTGCAAATAGAGATGAGTATCTATATCAATACAGCTACTATGAGAACAGATATGAAAAGGTGATGTAAGTGGTACCTAACACAGTACTCAGCACCCCATATGATAGCTGTTTACAGCTTTGCCAGGAATTGGTTCTCCCTAATGGATACCATGCTTCTTCTTGTGTGTGAACTTGGCGTGCCCTTCCTTCATGAATCCTTCCCAATGGACCTCAGGAAACTCTCATCCTAGCCTTATGGCTTCTAAGGGGCAGTAGTCCCAGCAAGTAAATTTGGAGGAAGAGAGAGAAAGGAAGAAGGAATAAAGAGACAGATAGAGAAAGGTTATTTCAGAGAAATTGCTTAACATCTGTTTCAAAATTGCAGGTGTTTTATTTAAATAAAAATTTTAAACTTTAGAACAGTTTTAGATTTATAGACACATTGAGATGATAATGCAAAGCTTTCCCATATTTCTGCTATTATTAACACCTTACCTTCTATGGCACATTTGCTACAATTTATGAACCCAAATGGATACACAATTTTAACTAAAATCCATATTTGATTCATATTTCATTCGTTCTTAATGAATGCCTTGTTTCTTTTCTGGGATTCCATCCAGGATACCACATCACATTCGTTATCAGGGCTCCTTAGGTTCCTCTTGACTGTGACAGTTTCTTGGGCTTTCCTTATTTTTTTTAAAATTATATTTTATTGATTTTTTTACAGAGAGGAAGGGAGAGGGATAGAGAGTTAGAAACATCGATGGGAGAGAAACATCGATCAGCTGCCTCCTGCACACCTCCCACTGGGGATGTGCCCGCAACCAAGGTACATGCCCTTGACCGGAATCGAACCCAGGACCCTTCAGTCTGCAGGCTGACACTCTATCCACTGAGCCAAACCGGTCAGGGCCTTATTTATTTATTTATTTTTTATATGCTTGGCACATTTGAAGCTTACACTTCAGGTATTTTGAAGAATGTCCCTCATTTGGGATTAGTCCGATGTTTTTCTCATGATTGCACTGGGGTTCTATGATTTTGAGAGGAACACCACAGAAGTAAAGTACCATTTTTATCACATCATCTCAAGAGTAATATTATACGCCCTGGTCAGTGTGGCTCAGTGGGTTGAATGTCATGCCGTGCACCAAAAGGTCATGCATTTGATTCCCAGTCAGGGCACATGCCCAGGTTGTAATGTGATATATGGATCCAGTAGTTTGAGAGACTTCAGATTTTAACAACAACACTACCCTTTCATCCCTATTATGAATGGGATATCCCTCATCAGCGTTTTCTGTTCATGAGAAAAATATTCAGATCTAAATATAAAATGAATGAGATATAAACAAGTGGTAAACTCTCCAATTAACAGAAGGTGTTACAAAGAGTGATCCTTTTACAAAACTCACCAAATGAAGTGTTTGTTTCATCTCCAGCAATTAAAAAATATTATGATCCGAGAGTAATAGTCAGTTTGAAGAAAATCAATGCTAATTAAACAAGAACAGACTGTTCCTCCTAACAGTACCCTTGAGGAAGAAAAACCTGACATTCATTTCTCTTTGTCACAAGACGCACTGACAGGGTGTCAAGACTTAATTCAGGAGATGACTACACAGGTGTTCTGTGCGTTCACGGAGATCCAGTGATGCAGGGCAGGTATTTGTACTGAATGTAGTGAGTACATTCCCTAGAGAAGGTGCACATCCAGACCTTCCAGATAAAGGTATGTTACCTTAGTGGTAAGAAGTCAATGCTCTTTAGAACTGTTAACATTTTTTTCACGCCAGCCTAGTATTTTGTTCTGTAAAGAATGAACAACAACAACAAAAAGATAAACAATACAGAGCAAACCAAAGTTGTCTTTGGCATCAGGTCAGTGCTTTTTATTTGTCTCATCTCTTCTGTCTTTTAAGATCTCATCTTCTCACATCTCCCCTGGGGAGTTACCTTTGAAGACATCTCTTCCCTATATCGTCAACCTTTCCCTCTCCTTTGGCTTGTTTCACTTGGCCTGTGTTCATGCTTTTGCTAACGTTGTCGTCACCCAATAGACTTCTCCAAATCTTATTCACCCTCTGTCACCAGTTCTTCCTCATCCCTCATGCGCACCACAACCCATGACACTGCTTCAGAGTTCCCCACTGTACTTTTTCTGTTTTGCCCTTCTTCATGTTACCCTGTCTGCCTGGCATGTCCTTCCCTACTCTGCTTCGCTCAGCCCCCACCCTTTTGCCTGGTTAACACCTACATACAGTGGGGCCTTGACTTACGAGTGTCCCGACTAACGAGTTTTTTGAGATACCAGCTGTCTCTGGGCTGATTTTTTGCATTGAGTTGATAGAGTAATTTGAGTTAACGAGCTCCTTAACGAGCTCGGTCTCAGAACGAATTAAACTCGTAAGTCAAGGCCCCACTGTATCTTGATTTCAGCTCAAGTGGCTATCCAGGAAGTCCTTCCATTTCCACAATGGCCTGAGTTAGGGGTCACTTGCCAGTGCACCTCTAACACCTGTGTGTCTCCTTCAGTGTATCTACCTTCAGTGTATAGGTATATTTATGGGTATAAAACTTATCTATTTACGGGTCTACTCCATAAATGATAAGTTCCTTGTGATCAGAGCTATTTATTCATTTTTTTGTGTTTATGTACAGAGTGATTGGAATGTCAATTTAATCCTTTTTTACTTTCTCCCAAAAGATTTCTCAGGAGACAAGTGCCTCTATCTCATTTTGGCAGAACTTTTTGAATTTGATAACTGATAAATTCTGTCAGACATATTTATTTTGTGCTAGTTGTAGGGTTAAAGGCTTTAAGGATCTAGATAAGAAATGAGAGAGTAGGTTAAAAATAAAATAGGTGAAAATAATACTATCTTTATAGATTTATATTATGAAAATCCAAGATATTTGTTTTACTCCAAAATGCTGAAACATACTAACAGTCATCAAATAATGATATTTCTCTTTATTAAATACTGTGGGTGGTATTACTAATATTAGTGCCCATGTGACTCATGATATAGGAAAAAGATCAAGTTCCATTCTTTTTTTTTTTTTTAATCTTCACCGGAGGATATTTTTCCATTGATTTTTAGAGAGAGTGGAAGAGAAAGAGAAAGACAGAGAGCAATATCAATGTGAGAAAAACACATCAATTGGTTGCCTCCTGCATGCACCCCGACCCAGGCCCTGTTCGGGGAGGAGCCTGCAACTGAAGTACATGCCCTTGACCAGAATCAAACCTGGGACCCTTAGGTCCACAGGCTGACGCTTTATCCACTGAGCCAAACTGGCTAGGGCCAAGTTCCATTCTTTGAATGGAACAGTTTTCTTTAGCTATATGCCTGAGAAATATTCAAATATTCAAAGAATGAAAAGCTGGATCCTCTTACTTTTCATTCCAACCTTCATACCTTAGGACTTAATCCAAAGTTGGGGCAAAGACGACTGTGTACTTAGACCAGCCATTTTCAACCAGTGAGCCACAAACATTTTTAAAACATGCAATATCTGACTATTTAGTCAGGGGCACTGACCTATTTTCCCTTAGAATATCAAATAAAAAAATGACACCAGCCAGCACAATAGCCGTGGAGTGTATATAAATAAAAATTATCCCTATTTTTTTTTGTCAGATTGGCAAAAGGTATATTTTTTGGTGTACCACAGAATTTTGGTCATTAGTTTATGTGTGCCATGAGATGAAAAAGGCTGAAAATCGCTGACTTAGACAATAGGTAGCTCTAAATTGCATTATTTGTTAGATTGCACTAATTCATATTCACATTCATGAATTACTTGGTAGCTGGTTTTAACCAACTTATTCTAAATACAAGTCCCAGAGGAGAAATCAACTTCTTCGTCTACATTTTGGATAACCTGAGCCTTTCTTAGTATACCCAGCATTTACCTATGGGTATATCTTCTTTAATTAAAGCTGTCATAATTGTCAAGCATAATGCCCCAGAGGTATTACTAATGGCATGACTTCTAACTATTAAAAAAATTCCACGAGACCCGTGGGTTGCATTTGCATCCAGGGTGTTTGTTGATGCAGTGCAACAAGGGCCTCTCGAGTGATTCATTAGTTCTTTCACGCTGCTGAATCTCCTCTCACTGCTGTTCTATTCACGTGCCACTGGGTGCATGGCTGCCAGATAAAAGAGGGTGTCAAAGGAAAGAAACAAGGCTCTGTCCCTAAAAGTCACCTGGGCCTTTATTAGAAAATTTGGAGACCAGTCCTAATGAAATATTATAGGAAACACAGTTGGATGGGCCCGGATAGAAATATCTATAGAAATATCTACCCCCAGGACAGAAATATCTCCTACAACTTTCTCAAGCACTAGTTACTCAGCTCTCACCTAGATACCAGTACATCAGTGAGGGAGAATGTATTTGCTTGTGGCATGCATATTTTCTATACATTTAAAAAGTAATTGCTCATTATAGATTTCATTTTATATTCTATTCATTTGATTTACACTATAGCTTTAAACTTTTCCCAAGTCTACACGGCTTACTCTTTTCCTTCCTCTCTTCCATTTGACTTCAAGTTTTAACACCAACATTAGTTTGGTGTGAGACATGTGCTCCTGGATCTTAGCACTAGTACAGTGGTTCTCAACCTCTGGCCTTTTAAATACAGTTCCTCATGCTGTGACCCAACCATAAAATTATTTTCGTTGCTACTTCATAACTGTAATGTTGCTACTGTTATGAATCATAATGTAAATATCTGATATGCAGGACGGTCTTAGGCGACCCCTGTGAAAGGGTCGTTCGACCGCCAAAGGGGTCGCGACCCACAGGTTGAGAACCGCTGCACTAGCACTTCTTAACTGAAGGTCATTGGCTGTGTTACCTGTTACTTAATATGTCTAAGCTTCAGTTTCTCATCTGTAATATTGAGGGTGATAATGACTACAGAGCTGTTATAATTAAGTTTGGTAAGTACATACACATTAAATATATTTTCTTTCTTTCTTTCTTTCTTTTTTTCTTTCTTTCTTTCTTTCTTTCTTTCTTTCTTTCTTTCTTTCTTTCTTTCTTTCTTCCTTCCTTCCTTCCTTCCTTCCTTCCTTCCTTCCTTCCTTCCTTCCTTCCTTCCTTTCTCTCTCTCACATTGCTCTGTTTACTGAAGAAGCGAGATGACAAGCATTGACTAGTATAATGGTAAGTGTGCTATGGAGCGATACACAGAGCAAGCCTCTATGTACATGTAAAGGGTCATCAGATCATCCTTAATCATCAAAAAGAGGCAAGAGAGCAAGCCTCTATGTACATGTAGATGGTCATCAGATCATCCTTAATCATCAAAAACAGGCAAGAGAAAACCACACTCCACTCTAAGCACTGTTGGCATCTTGTTGGATTTACTTCCAGATATTTTTCCTATGTGTGCTATATTTATATACATATGTTATATCTGTGTCTATATATCAAATATATATATAAATATAAAGAGGTAATATGCAAATTAGCCAGGACGCCATAACAGTCACAACTGCTCAGGAGGAGGCTGCGTGCGCAGGTGGGCAGGAGGGGACTGCTGCACGGTGAGGCAAGCCACGGATGGCGCAGGCCCACAGAGAGCAGAGAGCAGGGCCTCCCTGCTGGGGCATGCTGGCAGTCCTGCTTCTGCGTGTGAGCTGCAGCGGAAACACCTTTTCTGACTGCTCATTGGCTAAGCTCCCGGTATGCCACTCGCAGTGTTCCTGGTAACTTGCATAATAAGAATCCAAGAAGGTGATCTAGGGTTTTTCCCCCTCACTCCTGGAGGAAAAAACAAAGGTCTGCTGCTGGAGGGGCTAAGAAATGTCATATCCTGCCATATCCTGCCATAGCCAGTGGAGAGAGCCTCGGCCTGCTGACTGCAAGGTCTGGGTTTGATTCTGATTAAGGGCATGTACCTAGGTTGCAGGCTCCTCCCTTGCCAGGGCCCAGGTCAGGGCTCACGCAGGAGGCAACCAATCGAAGTGTCCCTCTCACATTGATGTTTCTCTCTGTCTTTCCCTCTCTCTTCCACGCACTCTAAAAATCAATGGAAAAATATCCTCAGGTTAGGATAAAAAAGAAAGAAAGAGAAAGAAAAAAAGAAAGAAAGAAAGATAAAGAAAAAAAGAAAGAAAGAAAGGAAAAAGAAAGAAAGAAGAAAGAAATGTCATATCCTATGAAAGAGACATCTTGAAAATGCCTAAAGAAAGTTGTCATTTTTTCCTGGTGAAGGGACTGGAGTCCGTGTTGATGAAAACACCTTGGTGGCTATGGTGGCCGGCAGTGGCAGCAGCAGCAGGGTGATGGGGGTGGCGCCTTCCCCTGATCAGCCCAATTGCCTCCTGCAGAGGGAGGCCAGACTGTGGCTTAGGCCCATCAGTAGGACATCCCCTGAGGACTCCGGATTGGAGAGGGTGCAGGTTGGGCTGAGGGACCCCCACCCCTTGCACGAATTTCATGCACCGGGCCTCTAGTTTATAAATAAAGGGGCTTCCGTGAAATACTGCATTTTGTAACTTGCTCTTTCCCTTCGCGATGGACCATGACATGCTTCCCAGAGCCACAGCTTTTTGGTTGTTTAAACACCCTGCATTTTGTTCATCCCCAACATGAGTGTTTCTGTTTTCTTTTTCAAGACATCCAGGGGGAATTTGCTGTTCTCTCTGCAGAGGTAATTCTTGCCAGGATTTGGCTGTGGAGCACTGTGGCAGCAGCATACCATCCGGTTTGGTTCCCAGAACTCTAAATGTTACTTGTAACTTCTGCTGTGTCACTGGCTGGAAAATAACTAAATATAGGCCAAGGTTGTTCTTTTTTTTTTTCTTCTTATATTTTTTATTGATTTTTTTACAGAGAGGAAGGGAGAGGGATAGAGAGTTAGAAACATCAATGAGAGAGAAACATCGATCAGCTGCCTCCTGCACACTCCCCACTGGGGATGTGCCCGCAACCAAGGTACATGCCCTTGACCGGAATCGAACCTGGTACCCTTTAGTTCGCAGGCTGATGCTCTATGTACTGAGCCAAACCGGTTAGGGCCAAGGTTGTTCTTTATCCCCCCACTTCCCACAACTCTCTAATACTAAAGCACTTAGAACACAGTAAAAAGGACATGTGACCTCTTTGATCTACCTTTTACAAAAGTCTCATTAACTAATTCCCCTGGGTTATATTCTAAACTAATTCAGACAGAAACAGGCCTGAAGTTTTCTTTTTCATAGTCCACAAAAAGGGTTTTTACAGAGAAAATTAATAACAAATACATGCCCAGAGAGGAATAATTTAGATTCTTGTAAAAAATTATTTTCCTGTCTTTTGGATATAGTGTTTAGTTGCAAACATCATTCATATACATATAGTTTGGGCACTTTCAGTCATTCTGATTCCCATTTGGAGGAGCTGGAGAGAGGGTCTGCAGTGCAGAGGGCTTTGATGGAGCGGCATATTCTCAACGCTGCTGCTTTTCTAGATGCTTCAGGGACGGCTTCTCTTTGAAGGTCAAAGCAGATGGATTCCATGGGAACAAGGGATTAGGTTCTCCTTTCCTTTAGGGCTCTTTTCTCCTTGTTGTTCAGCTAACATTCTGCTAAACATAATACAATAGCAAGATCTGAGATGCTATGTTTATTCATAAGACTCAGGATGAATAAAAAAGGTTCAGTTATGTAAGATGGATAAATTCTAGAGATCTGCTATGCAACATAGTGCCTGCATTGGTTAGGTGGGAGATTTCATATTAAATGTTCTTACTACAATGAAAAAAAGAGGAAGGAAGGAAGGAAGGAAGGAAGGAAGGAAGGAAGGAAGGAAGGAAGGAAGGAAGGAAGAAGGGAAGTAAGGAGGAAAAGAAGGAAGGAAGGAAGGAAGTAGGGAAGGGGGAAAGTGGGATTTAGGGATAATTCCCTTTCTGGCTTTGACTAACAGGGATATTTCAGTCACTAAATTTGAGAAGCTTGTTTTCTAATCTTTTATTTTTCCAATTGTTTTACAGAGCTGTTCAAGTAATTGACAAATTGTTGCTTCAAATTGTTCCTCTTTCCTTAAGTAACCTTATTGTCAGGTCACTTTTATTGGCAAATGCAACCGTTCTTGCTGCCTCTCTAGCAGGGGGAGATGAAAGAGGATCTCCCCTTCTCTATTTCCATCTCTCTCCCTCCAGGATTCTCTTTGCTTGCCATTAGTAATGAAGGATCCTTCCAGGACTGTCTGCATTTGGATTAGGAGCCTCTTTGAAAGCCAAGGTCTGATCCTTTGATATTTTTTTTGTTTGTTTCTGACTGCTTTTTACTTGGGATAAGGGGGGCTGTGGTTCAATATATTTTGGTTGAAAATGCGGATTGACAGACCGAACTTTTCAATGTTAAAGAGAATATTCTGTTGTACAGTACACAACTCTAAAGGCCTTTGAAGGCCAGAAATAGAAAACAAGGAAAGTTACTGAAGTCTCTTTGATTCCCACACAGGTAAAGCAAATGAATAGACTATAAGATATACAATAACAAACTGTTTAAAATATGTATAGGAAACATGCAAATCATGAGCAAGTATGTCCTTCCTCGCTGATGTATCCAGGTGAGAGCTGAGTAACTAGCACTTGAGAAAGTTGTAGGAGAGATTTCTGTCCTGGGAGAAGATGCTCTTAGGTGATATAGACGCTCTCCAATTTGGTTCCCCTACACCAGTGGTCGGCAAACTCATTAGTCAACAGAGCCAAATATCAACAGTACAATGATTGAAATTTCTTTTGAGAGCCAAATTTTTTAAACTTAAACTATCTAGGTAGGTACATTGTTATTAACTTAATTAGGGTACTCCTAAGCTGGCCTTTGCTAAAAACGTCCTCAATCTGATTGAGGTACGTTCGCTGAGGTCGACTCCTTCCAACTCTCCCATCCACACTTGTCTTGTATACTTGTTTCAGATAGACAAGTGTGGATGGGAGAGTTGGAAGGAGTCGACCTCAGCGAACTTACCTCAAAACAATGTGCCTCCCCTGCGCTGTGTATCCCCGGCCCTGCCTGCGCCATGTCTCCCATCGCCCCACCGACTGACCAACACCCCCCACTTCTAACGTCACTTCTTCAAAATACTCGCCCAGGCTGAAAACCGACTTCTGCTCATGGGCCACGAAGTTTCAGTTGCACTGTACGTGCGCACCCACACGTGGTATTTTGTGGAAGAGCCACACTCAAGGGGCCAAAGAGCCGCATGTGGCTCTCGAGCCGAGGTTTGCCGACCACTGCCCTACACCATTTCATTAGGGCCAGTCTCCTGATTTTTCAATGAAGGTTCAGGTGACTTTTAGGGACAGAGCCTTGTTTCTTTCCTTTGATACCCTCTTTTATCTGGCAGCCATGCACCCAGTGGCACGTGAATAGAACAGCAGTGAGAGGAGATTCAGCAGCGTGAAAGAACTAATGAGTCACTAGAGCGGCCCTTATTGCACTGCATCAACAAATACCATGGATGCAAATGCAACCCACAGGTTCCATGGAATAGTTTTTAATAGTTAGAAGTCATGCCATTAGTAATACCTCTGGGGCATTGTGCTTGACATTTATGATAGCTTTAATTAAAGAAGGAAATTTCTCAATCTGATAAAAAAGTCTACAAATAACCTACAGTTAATGTTATACTCTATGTAGAAATATTGAAATAATTCTCCCTAGGGTCAGGAATAAGATAAGGATGTCTACTTCTACCGCTTTTATTCAGTACTCTGTTGGAGGTCTTAATCAATTCAGTAAGATGAGAGACAGAGAGAGGGGAAGAGAGAGATATATTAAATATATAATAATTGGAAATTAAAATCCCAGGAGGATTTTTACTAGAAATCTTCCAGTTGATTGTAAAAATTATTATAAGCAGCACAGGACATAGAATATTCAAAATAATTTTGGGGAGAAAAACTCTTGAAGGACTCATATTTCTGCATTTCAAGATTTAATATAATGTTACAGTATTCAATGGAGTGTGGTTTTAGCAAAACAATTTTATAAATCAATGGTATTAACAAAATCATCTGTCTTGTCCATACATTAATAAAACAGGATGGAGAATCCAGAAATAGGCCTATATGTAGAGGCTCAATTAACTGTTGACAGAAGTGGAAAGGCAATTCAATGGAGAAAGAATAACTTTTTACTCCAGCGGTTCTCAACCTGTGGGTCACGACCCCTTTGGGGGTCGAACGACCCTTTCACAAGGGTCGCCTAAGACCATCGGAAAACACATATATAATTACATATTGTTTTTGTGATTAATCACTATGCTTTAATTATGTTAAATTTGTAACAATGAAAATACATCCTGCATATCAGATATTTACATTATGATTCATAACAGTAGCAAAATTACAGTTATGAAGTAGCAACGAAAATAATTTTATAGTTGGGGGTCACCACAACATGAGGAACTGTATTAAAGGGTCGCAGCATTAGGAAGGTTGAGAACCACTGCTTTACGCAAATGGCGCTGGAACAATTGGATATCCATATGTAAAAACAAAACCCCCAAAACAAACAAAACAAAACACAACAAGCAAAAATGAAAACTCAATCCATATCTCACACTATATAAAAACTTTGCCCCAAATAGATCATAGACCTAAATGTAAAATCCCAAACTAGCAAACTTGTGGAAGAAAGCCCACACAAAAAAGTGGTGGCCATACATTAAGGAAAGATTTATCATCCCAAACACCAAAAGTCTGAACCACAAAAGAAAAAATAATTAAGTTTGATCTCTAGCACCTTGTTGAATAAAACTGATGGAAATAGACATCCTTGTCTTATCTCTGATTCTAGGGAGAATTATTTCAATATTTCTATATTTAGTATGGCATTAGGTTTTTTGATGATTTTTTTTTGTCAGACTGAGGAATCCCCTGTTTCTAGTTATTTGAAAAAAATGTTTTTCCATCATGAATGGACTTTGAATATAATCAAAAGCCTTTTTTCCTCCACATCTATTAAGACAGAGGTAGTGGTCTTATCCTTTGTACTATTAATATGGTGATTTACATAGATTGATTTTCAAATGTTAAACCAATTTTCCCATCTTGGGATTGGCCCTATTTTGTCATTATTGAAATAAATATTGCTGGAATTTGCTACTAATATTTTGTTATGAGGAGTATCACTTTCATTTCCTTTTTTTGTAATACCCATTGTAAGTGTTATCAGGATTATTCTGGTTTCACAAAATAAGTTTGGAAGCATTTTTTCTCCCGATATTCTTTTTAAAAATATATATTTTATTGATTTCAGAGAGGAAGAGAGAGGGAGAGAGAGATAGAAACATCAATGATGAGAGAAGAATCATTGATTGGCTGCCTTCTGCACGCCCCACACTGGGGATCAAGGCGGCAACCTGGGCTTGTTCCCTGACAGGGAATTGAACCTCAACCTCCTGGTTCACAGGTTGACTGCTCAACCACTGAGCTATGCTGGCCAGGCTCACCCCTATTTTCTGCAAGCACTTGCTTAAGATTGAAATTATTTTTTCCTAAATGTTTGATAGAATTCGCCAGTGAAGCATCTGGGCTGGAAGTATTTCTGTGGAAAAGTTTTTATTTACATATTCAATTTCTTTAACAGATATAGGATTGCTAGAATTTTTCTATTTTTTCTTGTATAAATTTAGTTAATTTGGGTCTTTTAATAAATAAATGTTACTGGTAATTTGTTAAATTTGGCATACATTTTAAATAATAATTCCTTGTTATTTTTAGCTTTCTAGGATATATATATATATATATATATATATATATATATATATATGTGTGTTTCCTGTTTTGTTAGTAATATTGATAAATTATGCTGTCTCTCTTATTTCTCATTTCAAGCCAGAGGGGCTATAAATTTTATCTTTCTAAAAAATATTTTTATTGATTTTAGAGAGGAAGGGAGAGGGAGAGAGTGATAGAAACATCAATGATGAGAATCACTGAACAGCTGCCTCCTGCACACCCTCGGTTGGAATCAAGCTTGCAACCTGGGCATGTGCCCTTGATCAGAATCAAACCCAGGACCCTTGAGTCTGCAGGTCAATGCTCTATCCACTGAGTCAAACTAGCCAGGGCTATAGCATAATTTCTATAACTATTCTTTTATAAATGCACATCTAGATTGCTTTTAAGATTTTTCTACTTTGAAAAACATAGCTAAACGCATTCTTGTACATAAAAGTTTTTGTAAGTATTTAGAAAAATAAATTCTTGGATTTGGAATTATAAAATCCATGGTACAAATGTTAAAAATGTTGATAGTTATTAATAACCAACCTGCATTTCTCCCCAAAAAGGCTTCTCCTTAGCTAAAATGTAGAAAGATGATTTTTTTCTGCACACTTGCCAAAACTAGGTATCATTAATCTTTAAGGGCTTGACAGAGCATTCCTAAAATGTGAAGTATCTTCTGCCCAAAGTTAATTGCTCTGAGTCCCGTAGGTAGTATCAATGTTTGGATCAGGATATAAGACAATAAGAAGTGGTAGGTATTGTGTCAAAATGGAGAAAGTGTGGCCAGCATAAAGGCATTCAAATCAAAACACTTTGATAGCCAGGTAAAACAGATCTGAGCTGGAGCCCACCAGTTTGAGCTCACCAATGTAAAAGATCTCCAGCAGGAAGATATTTAGCCCCAGTGTTCTTGGTTCTCCAAATCATTCCAATTTGCTGGCTATCTAATACCTCATATCCAGAAGGTAGGCCTGGTCTCTGAATACATTGCTGGACCTACAAATATGAAAATCCCTTGTTAAAAATTGCGATGGTGGAATTTCACTTGCTGACACCTTAGGATGTGGTGAATTTTTTCATGCTCCCGAGGGCCAGCTATGCATTAGAGTCAGCCAATATAATAGAAGAAAATTAGGATATATGTCAAGGAATTTCTTATATTTTCATTAAGTTTCACACACAATAATGAAACAAATTCTTTGATAACACTTACTATATGCTCTGTATAAGATCCAACACATTAACTATGAAAAGGAATTAATTATCATTTTAGTATAACTCTCCAAAAATGAATTAAAAAAGAATTCTAATCTTTTTTTGTTTTTGCAGAAATGTAATTTGATAGGTTTCAAATGATAGTCCTTATGAATTGATTGAAATCATAACACTAAAAATTAGAACAGTTTTTGAAGATCAAATTAGAAAGAAAATATTTTCAATTCACAAATGTTTTCTCAGCCTGGAAGAGTTCCTCTCTGCTGTTCCCAAATCTAATCTAAACATACCTGAAGGCCATGAGTGTGAAGAACATTGTACCCAATGCTTTTCATGTCAAGGACCCTTGAAAATTCCCTTAGCTAGAGGAAGCAAGGGATGCATTTAATTTTCTCCAACTAAGCATATATCTACTTTAATGAGCTCTCCAGGCCTCTCTTAAAATGAAAACATTCCATGTTTGCCTAGATAACTGCATAATAACAAGAATTTTTACATTATCTTTCATGATTGAAATGCATTTCCACCCAGGTGAAGTTGTGAAATCAGCAAAGTTGAATGAGAGCTACCTGGTGGGGCAGTGTGGCCTTCAGAGCTAGCAGGTCTGTGTTTCAAGTTCATCTCGGGCATTTGCCAGTGATTGCTGGCAATTAATTAAAACTGGTTTGTTAGCCAAAACCGGTTTGGCTCAGTGGATAGAGCGTCAGCCTGCGGACTGAAAGGTCACAGGTTCGATTCCAGTCAAGGGCATGTACCTGGGTTGCGGGCACATCCCCAGTAGGAGATGTGCAGGAGGCAGCTGATCGATGTTTCTCTCTCATCGATGTTTCTAACTCTCTATCTCTCTCCCTTCCTCTCTGTAAAAAATCAATAAAATATATTTAAAAAACAAACAAAAAACTAGTTTGTTGTTTGCATTAGAGGAGATAGAGAGTGTATAGGGACCCAACCCTGAGCCAGCACATAACTCAGTAAATACTATGGTATAGAAAAGCAATGAAAAAAAACACCTTTCCTTCCTGTTGTCTCTGCTCTTTGGGTAATCACAGTTGGGTGGTTGGTCTGACTCCCTACACAGCTGCCCCTCACTCCTTCTCCGTTTCCTGTGTAGCCTGTTGAAAGTATGGACATCTCAGAGAGAACTGAACTTCTCCTAAAGATTCATGAAGACTGCATTCAAAGTCACCTCATCCCCCATACTTGCAATTCAATATTTGCCTCATTTGACCAGTTTCTTCTTTCACTATTCATATTGTTTGATACCAATCATTACTATCATCCCGCACAAGTTTCGAGTAATTCTTAACCCCTCTTTCTTTCTTATCCTCTCCAACCAATTAAAAAGCAGCTCTTGACTTGATGCACAGTCAGGTGATTATGTCCACATTGAACTGAACTGATCTGTTTGACAGGCACATGCTGCTCAAAATGCACGGCAGTATTCCAGTATAAAATGGAAATGATGTATGGGGTTGGATCTCAGCAAATCCAGAAGGTAGAGAAGTAAAAGCCAGAAGGTAGAGAAGTAAAAGCAGGTGATTCAGACTCACATTTCTCCCTCCACCTATATTTGTGGACAAGTAGCAACTAGTGTTCATATGTATCTGCATCGTCTGAGAGCAGGGTTAGTCCTGAAAGTAGTGAAAGAAATCCTTTAAATAGGAAGCACTTTGGGTTGTGCCTTTGGTCATTTATTTCAGAAGAGAACCTGAGGTACAAACTACAGTGATTCAAGGGCAGACATTCATAGGTTGGTCACTGGTCAAGGACATGGAAAGAAGTTTAGAAAATTGACAACAAGGATGTTTGGGTGAGAGATATAGTGTGGGCACAGAGTATGATGAGATCTATGTCTCATACAAATGGTGATGAGAAGGGTTCCTTCAGGCCAAGACACTCATTCCTTTACCTACTGGGAGCATTGGCTGCTGATGGATCCCAGCTGCTCCCTTCTCTCAGCCATAACCTAGTTCATGGGAACTGACTCACCCAAGGACAGTGCCCCTCTCCAGGGGCAGCCCCCATCCGGTGACTAGTGGATGTAGTGGTAAAGCCTCACCCTTTACTTCAATTCAGGGAAACTTGGAAGGTCTCCAAAAACAGAATTCCCTGTGGAATTGGCTGAGGCCTCTGCTTAAACTGTACAGTTTCTTCCTTTAGAATGATCAAAGCAAAGATCCCACCGATAAAATGACTCTTAAATATTTCCTAAGAGGTTCATTATTTGTATTAATTATTTCATTCAAGTTAATAAATAGCAAGTATATTTGGTAATTTGATGGATTATGGATAGGAGCCTCAGAAATTGGGCAAGTCTGATCTAATGGTTCAAAAGAAATGTGCCTATCTATAAAAGATTAGCTTTACCCTTATGAATTTTAACAGTTTGTAAGCATCCGTTTTGCAAAGCTGGCAAAATGAAAAAGTGAAGTTTTAAACAACACTTAAAGGAAGTTATTGCAAGTGCAATATGAATCATTGATTGCAAACTGCCCGAGAAATAGAGATAATAACAACCCCATCTGAAATTCAAGCTTCTTGCCCTTTAGCTATCATTGCCTATGAGCAACATGCCAGGACTTCTGAGAAACATTTGTATTATGAATGTTAGGACAGACTCAGAGCTTCTGAGATCCTGATGGTAGTCACATGTGTATAAAAAAAATAACATAATTAGTTGAAGAAGAATTTTCAGAAAAAAGATGGGAGTCTAAGCCATGACCATTGAAGATGCTCCATCAGAATGTTGGTTCTTTTCTTTGGCTCTGCAACAAATGCACCTTAGGCTGGGAGGCATTTTCATCTCACACGAACTTATCCTACTTTATTTATTGGATAATTGAGTCTACAACATTCTGCACAAAAATCAGAGGAGAAGCCCATTTCAGAAGGTCACGATTTTCTTATGTAGAGAGTGTTCTCCCGCCAATATGACGGAAGACACATGATAAACACCCATACGAGTAGCTGTCCACATTCAAGAAGTTTGCTGCACATTTTTTTTAGTAGTTACACTGAGGATAGTTATCAATAGGGGTTGCTTGGCATGATGTAACAAAACCTAATGGCAATGGTTTAGCCAAAAAGGATATTTTTTGCATAATAGAAGAATTATTGACTCAAGCGGTCTTAGTCTGAGGTAGCAGCTCCATGAGAACTTTGATGGACAGTTTAGCAGTAGGCGATTACAATGTTGATAAGTCATTTTAAAAGGAAGTCATTAGAGTTGTTGTTTTGCTGTTGTTAAGTTGTGTTTAAAGTCTATCTTCCTAGAGCTTTATGTCTCATCATCCTTGGCATGTGGCTCGCATACTTATGGATTACTGATTGCTGCTTCAGTTCTAGACCACGTTCCAGGCATAAAAAAAGAAAGGAACAGGAAACAGGAAAATTGCTTATTCCAGTAATACAAAGCATTTCTAGAAACCCCTAGGAAAATATGGCTTATATCTCATTGACCAGAAATGTGTCACCTGGCCATCATTGCTACAAGGGAGGCTGAAAAAGGCTGATTTTAGTGGGCAGATTGCCTGTATATACAAAGTCTGTGAGTACAAAGAAAGGGGAGAATGGAAAATAGGTAGGCGAACAGTGGTTCAAACAAAATGGGTTTTCACTGCTGTTTTACCTTTCTTCCCCAAACTATGCCTACCATCGCTGGATTTTGTTGATGTATACCATTGTCTACTTAAACACTAAAAAGTTAGCACTGTATTTCTCTAGAGTAATTCTTTGCATTTAAATGAAATTAGAGTGTGCATAAAAATCTCTCTGGGTATTCATTTTTATGAGAGGAGCCAAGTTTAGTGACAAGGTTGCCAAATTATGTCCTTTAATAGTACTGCCAAATGTGTAATAATATTTCACTACTAAAATATTATTGTATTTAGCATGATTCCTAATTAACTAACTTTGAAAACTCACCTTTTGACCAATGCCTTGTAAATGAAAATTTTCTTGGACGAGAGAAATCATTTTTTGCCATATATGTCTATTTAAAAAAATAGATGAAATGTATTTTTTTGTACCGCATAATATTCAGATTGGTAAGGGCAATTTTAATTCCCTTATAGTTCAATCACAAAAGTGATATCTTTGGCTTCATCAGCAATAGAATGACTTGCATTTTTGTGTGTGACTTAATTCCTTGCTGAATTTCACTGGCATGCTCTTCCTGGAGAAAAGCTCTGAAGGGCAAACTTCTCAGATTGATCAATTTCATTAAAAAAGATTACCCTGGAAAGAAGACAACTTGAAAAGAAGTTCAATATACATTTGCTGTTATCATCAGCTCCTCCTGTCACAGATGGAAATGTAACAAAAAGTCAATTGGGAGCTTTTTTTCACGGCATTTCAAATCCAAAAATGAGAGTGTCGATTTCTTATTTACCAAAAATTTAAAAATCTAGGGGCAAAAGATTGTTGCAACTGAAATAATATAATTTAAAATTGGTTTGTTATTATCAATTAAGTGGAAACGTTTTATATGTGTCCTGATGGACATTTTAGCAGTAGAAGATTACAATGTTGAGAGCCATTTTTAAAGTAAGTCATTAGAATTGTTGGTGTTTTGCTGTTGTTAAGTAAAGTTGTATTTAAAAGTACAGAGGAGTAGTAGACATAAAATGCAGCAGGAGATAAAGAAAGGCAGAAGGAAAAAGACATCTTAGGTGAAGTTTGATTTACTTTGTGCTTAATAAGCAATCTAAATTCACAGCTTTCCCCCCACAGTCATTTCTCGGTATTGAATAGCAGTGTATTTAACGGAGTGGAAAGACTGATACTTGGGGATAGCCTTTTTTTTTACACTGGAAAATTTTTCCAAAAGTAATGACTTAGAAAATAAAAGGGAACAGAGAATTACATAAAATTAACCACTTAGCTACTCTCTCCCTCAACAGCTATTTAACATTTGTGGTTTTTACTTAAGGACATCAAAGTAACTTGTCTATTAAGACTTTAAACTGGAGGTACATGCTGAGGACATATTTGCTTTTTGACTCATTGTTTGCAGCAGAGTTATATATAGGTATATGAAAATCTATTTTGAATACCTACATTTTTGTAGTTGGAAATTGTTTTAAAAAACAAAGAAGTATAAAGCTGTTATTTATTCTGCAGTTATTAATACCCTTTGCTAGCTGGTAAACCGATTTGTTATACATTGCTTCTACATTTGTATTTGCAGCAGTGAGCTCTATACTTACACAAAAGAAAATAAGTGATTGAAATAGCTGTTGGGATAATTAACACACACACACATGCACACACACGCACACACACAGTAACAGATGCTGGGCAAGTTCATGGCCTCCTACTGAGAGCACCTGTAACTACTTGGAGCAGGATTTTCTCTCATGTTGCTCAGCAGGCCCAGGCTGGGTGCTTCTGGCGGTGATGCCTTGAGAAGCAGCCTCCATCAGTGATGATGGGGGTTGGAGGACAAACACCCTGGCTTCCTTGGGTGAGATAATCCTGAGGTGAGTTTACACCTTTTCCCCCGAAGCCCCTAAGAGAATCAAAGCCCCTAGATCAGATCCCTTCACTTCCGGTTTCCCTTTCCCTCTCCCGACTGGTGCTTCTTCACATCACCTTACAGATAAACTCCTTACCCTCCAATTCTGCTCACAGGGTCTTCTCCACTTAAAGCATATTATCCCGTTTGATTTCAATTACTTGACTTTTATAGGAAAAACTATTGTGAATTTTTAAACTTCTTTCTGACTGCCCTGCTTATTATTTTTTACTGGAATTATAATTTTTTTTGCTTTGGTGTTAGAGTCCCAGTTTTAAGTGTGATATTCGTTTATATATTTTCTACTCAGTGAAAAAAATTGAGAGCTTAGGTAAATGCCAATGAAGAAGCCAAAAAACGTGAAATAATCTTTATTGTTTTCTGTGTTTTTTTTTTTAAAAAAAATCAAATCTAAGAACATTACTAGCAATATCTATGAAAAAGTAAAATGACACTATTAAATAAATTGCTGTGATTATTTTCATTTAAGTGGTATAAACAGTCCCACCTAATTGTTTATTGCTCAATTTTCTATAATGTAAAACAGATACTTAGAATAAGATTTTTTCTTCACAAAACTGAATATTTTATAAAGCTTGTGATCAGTGCTTCCCTCATTCATTTATTGCCTAAATTAATAATCCTAAATTCTTTTTAGGTCCTATCACTCCATAATTGTGAATCTTCTGCCTTCTGGCTACTCAGCAACCCCCACAGAAGCCTCTTTCCTCTGTAGATGCTTCATAAATATTCACTGAATAAATATTCCCTGATTGCGGGAGCTTTCTCATCTTCCATTGTAGCAAGGTTGGAATCTGGAAGCCAGAAGCTGGGACAGAGGCTGCCTGATTGTGGCAGAAAAGGGGATTCCTCACGGGGTTGGTTCTGTGGTATTTTCTTGGAAGGAATTTTTGAAAATGTACCACAGAGAATTTTTCTAATCCTCACGAAAATTATGCAAACACCCAATTGCTTGTATTAAACTTCTTGCTGTTTAAAATGCCCCGAGTATTTTCTGTTAGAGTAAACCAATACAGAATCAGGTACCAGAGGATATTATAAGCAACAGACTTCAAGGTTGGTAATTAGGAATTTATTATGTGACCTGTTTGGATTTGAAGGCAGTGAAGAGCAGCATACTATTAGAAAGTGACATCAATTTCTTTAAAATATTAAGGACAGACCAAGTGGTGGTTGCCATGACATATTATGATGGGTATGAGTTAAACAAGGACTATGGAGTGAGATCGTTTCTGCAAACTCTGTTATAGAGAAAATTAATCGGGGCTTTAAATTCTACACTCAAGGCTATATGTGATGGAAGGAGATTTGACTTTGGCTAGTAAACACACAATGCAATATAGAGATGATGTATTATAGAATTGTACACTTGAGACCTATATAATTTTATTAACCAATGTACCTCAATAAATTTAATTAAAAAAGAGAACCAAAGATTTTCTATGAAGACACTAAAAATTATTTTTCTTACTAGAGGCCTGGTACACGAAATTTGTGCACTCGGGGCGGGGGTGTTCCTCAGCCTGGCCTGCACCCTCTTGCAGTCCAGTACCACTCGGGGGATGTCTGCCTGATCGGGCCTAAGCTGGCAGTCAGACATTCCTCTCGCAGTCTGGGACTCGCAGTCTGGGGCTCTCGCAGTCCGGGACCCCTCTCTCCTTACTGCCCGCCTGCAACGGAGGCAGGAGAGGCTCCCGCCACCTCTGCTGTGCTCGCCAGCCATGAGCCTGGCTTCTGGCTGAGCGGTGCTCCCCCTGTGGGAGCACACTGACCACCAGGGAGCAGCTCCTGCGTTGAGCGTCTGCCTCCTGGTGGTCAGTGCTTGTCATAGCGACCAGTCATTCTGCCTTTTGGTCGAGTTGCATATTAGGGTTTTATTATATAGGATGGCCATGAGGTTTCTGTAAGTAATTTCCAGGTGCAGAATATGATTTTGTCATTTCTTAAATTGAAACAAATTAATTTTATTGTCTCAACATATCTGTTGTGGAAGTTAGGATTTATTGGAAGGGTGGGACATTGAGATATGGAAGGAGTACTTTGGAGGATATATATATATATATATTTCAAATCCAAAATTTCACAGAACTTTTCACATCAGGAGAAACTGTCCTCTTACATTTGTCCAAGGACCTGGTCTACATTGCTTGAAAACCCTTCGTTAAACTCACATGAGCTTGTTATGTGGCAGGTAGATGCCGATTCTCATTGCCTTCTCCTATAACTAGAGTCAGAATGCCTGTTGGTTAGCAAACTGTCCCAGAGGGCAAGGACGGGTGGAAGAGAGAGACAGGGCATTCCAGACTGGTAGGTGGCAGTTTTATTAAGCAAGGGAACTTTCATATGAGGCTTGTCTTGGTGGCAGCAAGACAAGTAGACCTCCTCACCTGCCCACCAGAATCTTGAAAGTTTATACAGAGGCCTTAACTAGATTCAGTCACATATACCATCCAGATGGTTTCAGTACATATTGCTCCTTCAAGTCTGCATCCTTGAAAATGGCTCAGCCGTGGGAAAGGTGGGCAGAATATACATTCCAAGCACCGAGGAGGAGGCTAGGAGCCTCGATTGCCTGGGTCCAGCTGGGGCTGGGGGTGTCAACTGGTTCCAATGCCCTCTCAATGACCTCCTCCAACAGTGCCCTGTGATGAACAGGTCAATTGTAAATTCAAACCTTAGAAGAAAGGTTTACCTATGAAAAGATTTGTAAGACTTTAAAAAAGTTACGTAGCAATAGAGACTGAGAGCACTAGACCCAGGAGAGGGGAGCCTGGTTTTAGAAGAGGCTCTTGGAAGAGGCTGTGCTGTAGCTTGAGCAGCTGAGAGAAGTGTGGTTTGTTAACCGGAACTGGACTAAGGGGAGCCTATACTGAAAGAAGTTTGAGATGCCAGAAATTCCTATAGCAAAGAAGAGGAAGGAATTCAAATGTTTAGGAAGAAAAGGCCCAGGAGACTTTCCATTTTACATAAATAACAAGGGCTACCTTGATGAGGAGGACAGCACCTTCCTTGAAGAATTCTGATTGGCTGTCTTGGACTTGGAGGGAGATGTTGCCACTACAATGAATAACCCGATTTAATTTTTTTTTCCTAATGCCTCCTACTTGTAAACAAGTTTGTTTTCTCTTGATGCATTTCATCTGCTGCAGTCAATATTGCAATCAGTGCTTGATCTGGCAACATCAACACATTGTAATCTTTGAGCACATCTATAGTGTTTGCGTGATAAATACAATGCTTGGTGACCTCATCCAATAACAAAGCCCTTCACTGTGCCTTAGAAGTACAAAGTCCACTTTTCTTTTCTTGTTTTTGCATGATGGGCATGCAGTGGTAATTGAAAATATAAAGCCCCCACATAGTAATACATATGGTATTTGAAGAGTTGCCAAGTTATAACTCTGTTACTGTGACTTGTGCACTGAGCAGCAGTGAAAGTAATGAGTACCACGTATGGTCTCTGTTGCACACGCTCGCCATTGCTGTTAAAACACAATGGCAGCCACAGACTTTGCATAAATAATGAGCATGGCTGTGTTCCCATAAAACTTTATTTGTGGACATTGGCATTTGAATTTTATGTCATTTTGTTTAGTGATTCTTTGTCAAGCATGCAAAACTGTACTCCAAATACATGAAAGTATGCAAATAAAGTAATGAAAACCCAGAGCCTGACCATCAGGTAATTGAAAAGAATTATAGAATGTGTGACTACATATTAAAGATATGGAGTCCAATTCAGTTAATTTATTAGACAATAAATTGAGGCTCTGAAGGATTAAATGATTAATTAGTACAAGTCATGCAAGACAGTGAGTGACAGTGGAGGATAGACATTTTGATTTCAAATTTCCTGTGCAGCGCATTCCCGAGGTACAACGTGGACTTTATATGCACAGCAATGAAGACACATTCTTTTTTGTTTTATAATTTTCCATACCTTTTCCCCCTAAAAAATAGGCATAAAAGTGTCTAAATACAATATACATTTATTTTTTATTTTTTACAAATTTGTTTTTACTATTATTTTTAAAATATATTTTTATTGATTTCAGAGAGAAAGGGAGAGGAAGAGAGAGATAGAAACATCAAAGTGAGAAATAATCATTGATTGGCTGCCTCCTGCACGTCCCTTACTGGGGTGCTGGAGTCCAACCCCAGCAGGTCCAGGGGTCCCCAAAGGTGTGGACGGAGTCGGCGAAGAAGGAATGACACGGAGACAGCCTTCAGTTGATCAGCAGCCTAGTCAGGACCTCTAGCCAGGATCTCCAGCCAAAGTTCTGGTCGGGATCTCCAGCCAAGTTCTGGTTAGGATCTGATGTTTATTGTCTTGTTACATCTATTTATACCAGCCGATTTTAATCCTGTCAATTTCTATTCCAAAGGTTAGGGCGTTTCTTATCTCCATTCCAGGGAGTAAAGATTATGTAGATTAACTACCCGCCTGGCATTTAGTTAAGGGGTTGTATCCCCTCCCTAACCTCAGGGAAAAATCCCCACCTGGGGAAACAACCTTTCTCGGAGAGGTGACCTTGGTTAAAACACATGGCGCTAAGGAGAGCAAACATATTAAGAACAATATGCTATATATGCCAGGTCCCTTGAAACAGGGACCTGTGCAGATGTTTCTTTCCTGCAGCGACTGTGTCAAGCAGCAAGGATGGACCGGCTTCCGGCACTGGGGATTGAGCCCACAACCCAGGCATGTGCCCTTGACTGGAATCATACTTGGTACCCTTCAGTCCACAGGCAGATGCTCTACCATTGAGCCAAACTGGCTAGGGCTAAAACACAATATACATTTTATATAGTAACTAGAGGCCCAGTGCATGAATTCATGCACAGATGGGGTCCCTTTACCTGGCTGGCGATCGGGGCCGATCAGGGCCATCTTGCCCAGTCTGGGGGGAGGGACTGCGGGAGTTTGGCCAGCGAGGGGGAAAGGACCATGGGAGGTTGGCTGGCCACTGGAGGTTGGCTGTGGGAGCACACTAACCATCAGGGGGTAACTCCTGCATTGAGCTCTACCCCCTGGTGGTCAGTGCACATCATAGCTACTGGCCGGTCGACTTGTCATTCAGTCAACTGGCTGTAATGGTCGCTTAGGCTTTTATATATATAGATAATAATAAAAAAACACCAATGTACCTACTATTAAGTCTAAACAAGGCAAGTGCTAATAGCTACATACTTGAGTTTTTAAACTTAAATGTCATGCTTTTACCATTCAGTTTTCTGTGATGTTTACTGTAACTACCCTTTTCTAAACAGAGATTCCCTTTCTCAGGTTAAGGAAGTTCCCTTCATTCCTTAGTTCCCTAAGAGGTTCTCTGGTACTTGTCTTTTCAGTCTTCTGGCCTGGAGCTGGGGTTTCCCTTATCCTGCTCTGCTGCCCTCCTCCCGTGGCTGTGCCTGTGTCTGGGGTCAAGTGATGGAGGACAGAGAAAGGAGGCTCGGTAGCTCTACCCTCTTCCCATCATCACTGCCCTGACTGGAAAGTTCCCTCTTCTCACAGTGGAGTAGTGGTTCTCAACCTTGGCTGCACATTAGAATCACCTGGGAATCTTTTTAAAATCCTGATTTCTGGGCCTCATCCTCTGGAAATTCTGCTTC
>NW_005871329.1:1247794-1294674 GCF_000147115.1 Myotis lucifugus
GGCCAGAAATCAGGATTTAAAAGATTCCCAGGTGATTCTATGTGCAGCCAAGGTTGAGAACCACTGCAGTGAGCACCTCTGGGCCCTGGCTGTACCAGTGGTGCTCTTGTTTCTAGCAAGAAACAGGTAGGATGGCCCTGGGGGGCTGGGGTGAGAGAACAAAGAAAAAAAGGGAGACCCCCACCCCAAGTTTCTCTGTGTGTTGGGAGACTCCTTTTCCATTCTTTAAGACAGAACCTGAGGATTTCTGGTGCTCTATTATTCCCAGGTGTCTGAACTACTATATTTTGAGCTGCCTTGAGTCCAAATTGGGTGATGCCTTGAGACAAAAAAGAAACTCATCATTAATTTAGTGGTATTTCAAATTCTGGCATCCCCCCTCCCCGCCCCCCATAATCTACCTGCTATCATTTACTCTTCAGAATCCATGCATTCTGTCCATTCAGTGGGTGAGATAGGGCGTAGTGTGCCTGCTCCTTACCCAGAACTGGAACTGGCAAGTTGAACTTATCTTTTCAGCTCCACCCAGAGTGAAGGCCTAGCTCTTCTGGGGGCCAGTGTTTAGCTAGTGGACCTTGTGAAGGTATTGCCCTTCCCTTTAGGGATCCTTCTCTTATGCGGAGGTGTTCACCTTGATCTTCTACCCTACGCATCCTCTAGGCTTTATCTCTTGCCCCCTGTGCTCAAGCCCAGGGAAGATGCCCGCTTCAATGTTCTGCATAGCTCTCTGGATTCCACTTTTCCTTCCTGCTGCTTCCCTTTGAGAATATTCATTACTTCAGTGTGAATTCAGCTATGCATTGAAAAAAGGTTTTTCAATATTTTGTATAGTATTATTAATGTTCTCCTTATGGAGGGTTTTTAAAATACCTATAGCCACCCCAGTAGCTTGCTATTGAAGTTTTGATTGATTTTTCTTTAAATAAAACTGATGGGTGGTTTTCATATGATGTGAACACTATTTCAGGGAATAGTAACCTCTAGTTATAGTGTCTTAATAAGTTCAGGTCTCATCAGCTCTTTCCTCATATCGAATATGCTATTTCTTTTTATTTATCTAGCTGGCATATTTTTGCTGGGATATTTTGTAAAGATTTATGACAAAGAGAAGTCACACTGACGTATGAATCCATGATTTGAATCTATGGATCTATGAGAAAGTTCATGAATCAGAGGGGATTTTGAGAGAAAATTCACTCTAAAATTGGGCCTATGATTGTGGCATAGGACAAAAGGGATGGCTTCCAGATTTTCAAGTTATGGGTTGATTGGTTGAAGGATTGGAGGTGGGAAAAGCTGGTTATTTTCTATTATGCCTAGAGGGTGGCAGTACATTTCTGTTCCCTAATAAAAGCCAGTGATGCTCAGTGTGATTTACAAGAAGAGTATTCCAGGAAGGGTGAAATACTTAAAGACAGCATTTTCAGGACATGTCCATCATTGCAGAATGGCTCCCTGGGGCAAAGTTTCTTTCAAAGGCTTATGAGCCTGATAATTCTTCAGTAAGAGTATTCCACTGGACAGGGGGTTAGGTATCTCTGGAAAGCCCAGAGGGGCAGGTGCTGAATAAGATGTGATTTTAGGGTTTTAAATTAGGTTTGACCAAACCTGTAGGGTAATTGAGTACAGTATTCTCCGAACACTGCAAAGTTAATGTTTGTGACTTTGCCTTCCTATTGAATTTATTGGGGTGACTCTGGTTAACAAAATATACCGGTTTCAGGTGCCCAATTCTACAACACATCATTTGTATACTTCATTGTGTGTTCACCACCCCAAGTCAAGTCTCCTTCCATCACCATTTAACTCCCTTTATGGCCTCCCCCTACTCCCGCAATCACCACAGTTTTCGGTATCTGTGAGCTTTTTCTTTTTTTGCTCAATCCCTTCACCTCCCAGTCGCCTCCTCTCCCCCAACAACTGTCAGCCTGAGTTCTATCTATGAGCCTGTCTCTATTTTGCATATTAGTTTATTTTGTTCATTAAATTCCACATATGAGTGAAATCATATGTGGAATCTATGTCTTTCCCTGATTGACTTATTTCACTTAGCATAATGCTCTCTAGGTCTATCTATCACAAAGGGTAAATGTTCCTTTTCTTTATGGTTGATTAGCATTCCATTGTGTAAATGTATCACAGCTTTTGTATCCATTCATCTACTGATGGGCACTTGGGCTGCTTCCAGATCTTCGCCTACTGTAAATAATGCTGTAATGAATATAAGGGTGCATATATTCATTTGAATTAGTTTTTCAGGTTTCTTTGGATAAATTCCCCAAAGTGGAATTGTGGGTGATAAAGCAGTTCCATTTTTAATTTTTTTGAGGTAACTACATACTACTTTCCATAGTGGCTGCACCAATGTGCATTCCTACCAACAACACACAAGGATTCCCTTTTCTCCACATTCTCACCAACACTTGTTTGTTGATTTATTGATGATAACCATTCTGACAAATGTGAGGTGACATCTCATTGTGGTTTTAATTTGCATTTCTCTGATGATTAGTGACATTGAGCATCATTTCATATTTCTATTGGCCATCTGTATGTCCTCTTTGGAGAAGTGTCTATTCTCGTCTTTTGCCCATTTTTAATTGGATTGCTTGTTTTTTTTGTGTGTGTGTTGAATTTGATCAGTTCTTTGTAAATTTTGGATATTAACTTCTTATCAGATGTATCATTTGTGAATATGTTCTCCCTTTCAGTGGGTTGTCTTTTCATTTTGTTGGTGGTTCCCTTTGCTGTGCAAAAACATCTAATGTTTGTGGCTTAAAAAAAAAAATCTTTGTAGCCCTAGCCAGTTTGGCTCAGTGGATAGAGCATCGGCCTGCAGACTGAAGGGTCCCGGGTTCGACTCCAGACAAGGGCATATGCCCGAGTTGTGGGCTAGATCCCTAATAGGGGGCATTCAGAAGGCAGCCAGCCAATGATTCTCTCTTATCATTGATGTTTCTATCTCCCTCTCCCTCTCCCTCTCCCTTCCTCTCTGAAAACAATAAAGAAATATATTTAAAAAAAAAATCTGTGTAGAGATTAGGCTCTCTTTGGTGCAGAATCCTATCTAATAAAGAGGTAATATGCCACAAGATGGCCAGCAGGGGAGGGAGGGCAGTTGTGGGAGATCAGGCCAGCAGGGGAGGGCAGTTGGGAGAAACCAGGCCTGAAAGGGAGGGCAGATGAGGGTGATCAGGCCTGCAGGGGAAGACAGTTGGGGGGGACTCAGGCCTGCAGGGAAGGGCAGTTGGGGGGACCAGCCCTGAAGTGGAGGGCAGTTAGGGCTGACCAGGCTGGCAAGGGAGGGCAGTTGGGGGCAATCAGGCTGGCAGGGGAGGGCAGTTGGGGGCAATCAGGCTGGCAGGGGAACAGTTAGGCGTCGATCAGGCTGGCAGGAGAGTGGTTAGGGGGTGATCAGGCTGGTAGACAGAAGCAGTTAAGAGCAATCAGGCAGGTAGGCAGGTGAGCAGTTGGGTGCCAGCAGTCCTGGATTGTGAGAGGGATGTCCGACTGCCCTAAACAGGCAGTCAGACATCCCTCAAGGGGTCCCAGATTGGAGAGGGTGCAGGCTGGGCTGAGGGACACCCCCCCAGAGCATGAATTTCGTGCTCTGGGCCTGTAGTCTATATATATAAAAGCCTAAGTGACCGTTACGACCTAACAACCAGAATGACCAGTTGACCAGTCGCTATGACGTGCACTGACCACCAGGGGGAATATGCTCAATGCAGGAGCTGCCCCTTGGTAGTCAGTGTACTTCCACAGCCAACCTCCCACGGCACCTCCCCCAGTTTCCCCCCCTCCTCCATCAGCCTCGATTGGGAATCTGGCTGGCTAACCTCCCAGGGTCCCTCTCCCTGGCCAGCTGGCCCCCAATAGGTCTTGATTGCCAGCCAGTCCGAGGGAACCCACCCATGGATGAATTCGTGCACTGGGCCTCTAGTGTCATTATAACAGTAGATTCATGGCTGGAGAGAGAAATTGAAGTTTAAAGGTGTGTTGTTGTCCAATAGGTAGTTCAGAGTTATTGCAGTAATCCTTCCAGCTTGCGTTTTCTATGTGGAGGACTTGGAATCCCTTGGTACATTCAGCTTCCTAAGTAACATGTTTGATCCTGATTGGCTGCCAACTCTCCACTTTTCCTGTGCTTAGAGGTGAAACTTATCTGAGTTGTTGAAAGTAAAAGTCAATGGCCACTCTGCTGTCTGTACAAAGAAATAATATGGATATGGGGCAAAGTAAGTGTGTTTAGGTCTAAAGTAATGATCAGGCCTATGCTGGACATGTCATAGAGTCAATTTGTTTGATCTCGAGATGCAGCCAGCCTTAAGCTTGGATGGATTTTGGCTGTGCATTTTAGAATGAAGTCTGTGAATTGCCATGAAACAGTGCTTCCATGATTGTGAGTATAGCGGCTCATTGGTTTGTTTGGCTTCCCATAACCTGTAGCAATAAACGTGCACCAAGCCAGTGAATGATGAAAAACCCCCTCTAGATTTCCTCATTAGTCAAACTGGGATTCAAACATTGTACAAAGCATCTGAGCTTCATCTGACTCAATCATTAATTTTTTCTTCCCAAATCTGTCAACCTTTCTAAGCTTCTCTCCCACAGGCTCCTCCTAAAACAAGTTATCCACAGAATGGCTACTCACTTGCTATCTCTTTTGGAAGATATAGGGAGTTCAAACTTTTCTACCATTACTGTTTCTGCAACCCACGTGGCATCGTGTCTCATGGCATTGTAAATTCTGTTGTTTCAAATGATGCTCAATTAATATGTTATGATAGTTGTGACAAATGCTTCATAAAATGATGTCTGGTATCTGCTTAGTGTCCAGGTCTCAAGTTTATGAATTAAAACAGTTTTAACTGACATCTGTCCTTACCAAACATTTCCTATTTCATTTCTCATATCTACTCTCTAGCTAGAGGTTCATAAAAAAGGGCCGTGGACCCAGATTTTACAGTAATTTGACAGAGGGTATGCACATAAAAATTGACAATGAAAATGCTTTCTTTTTTCTTTTTTTTAGTTTTAAAAAAATCTTATACTCACTCTCTAGCTAGAGGCTCACAGCAGGAGTTATGTACCCCATATTACCCTTTACTGCTTTTCTATCTGTATTTAATCTAAAGAGAAAAGTTGAAGGGGGACATACACAAAGTTGTGAAGGAAGGTGTGGCAGACAGATTTTAAGATGACCTCCCCCTATTACCTTTGGTATGTATGCCCTTCTATACCTAGATGTATTGTTAACCAATTAAAAAGACATAATAAAGTATGGTTTCACTTCAGTGTCATGAACCAAACAATTTTATAGTATTATAAGGTGTGAAATCTAGCCTGGGGATTTTAATGAAAAATTAGATTTGGAAAACTTGTTGAATTTGCTTTTGAATTAGAATTCATTTTGTTTGCATTTTATTGCAGATTAATTTTGAACTAATTTAAGATTAAATAAATGAGACCAATCTTGAAATGAAGTAACTTTACCATAAGAAATAGCTATTTCTAAATGTGAAATGAGAAACAAAATGGTAATTCCACCTGACATGTCACTAAGAGATTAGCTAAGAAAAAATATAAAGAATGCCTTGGGAGGAAAATTTTAATTTATATTAAAGAAAAAATTGAGAACACATGTTAATTTAACCAGGCAAGCTTGTACCTTAGATTTCCTAACTGAAGAGAAGTAACCAAAAAGTTTGGAAGGTGAAGGTAGGATTTGTCATTATGATTCATCTTCAATTGTTGCCCAATCTGTTTTGTTTTCTAATTGTTGTAGCATTTAGACTTCTTTACAAGTGGTATATTATTTATTCATAGACTTCATTAGAAAGCAATTAAGATTTAATGAAGTTTTCTCTTTGCTAATTTTATATAAGTTCTTTTCACAATGTATGAATATAAGCATTTAATGTTATAAAATTTTGAGTAACTTCTCTGTTTCTCATACATTTTGATATGTTGTTTTTATTTTTATTCAGTTAAAATATTTTATAATTTCCCTAAACACTCAACTTTGGACCATAGTTTATTTAGAAGTTTTTTAACTTCCAAATATATAAGAATGTTCCTGATACCTTTCTATAATTTTTGTTGTTGTTTATTTTTGAGATGGCTAGAGAACATAATTTGTTTGATTTTAGTTATTTTATCTTTTTGAGGTTTATTTTATGACAAACCCTAGTAGCCTATCTTAGATAATATTCCATGTATACTTCAAAAGAATAATGAATTCTGCTTTTGTTTGCTCTAAGGATTACATTATTTGTTCTGAACTATGTTAAAATGACAGAGGACAGGATTATAAAGCAGAACCCATAATGTGCAATATAAAAGCCATGAGAAGTTAGAAAATGGAAAATATGGTTATGGGGTAATGTCACAGAACTGACTTTATGCTGATAAAATTATTATGTTTCACCACATGTTATAACAGTAGAGAAGCATTGGTAGTATGGTTTGGTACTGTTAGCTCATGTTTTATGATTTATATTTCAAAACAAACTGTAAGCTCTTTGAGTGAAGGGACTATGTGGCTTAGAGCATAGTGGGACTTACACACAGCAGGCACTCAACAGATTCATAGAGATTACTTAGGACTGAATTTGTTTTTCTTGGATTTTTTTCTAATTCAGTAGGAGACTGAGATTCTCTCACTGCTTAAGTGTATTCCTACTTAATACATGCTAAGAGGAGTTAAAATCTGAGTGCCTCTAGATGGATACCTGAAATAGTTTCCTACGAAGGAGTAAACACCACTTTACTAATTCTATCCATGAGGATTTGTGATGTGATTACAGCAAACCTGACTCAACACTGAAGAAAGTAACCACACCTATGGTAGACTATGAAGGCTCAAATGGTTCCCTGTCTCCCCCTCAAAACCTATGCACATAGAAATGCTCATTATTTATGCTTGGATTCCTCCAGGAAACATGTGCCTCATTTGGCAGAAGGTGTAATTTTTCTGTAATCAAAGCCGGAACATGAGAGAGAAGAAAATTACACTGTTAATCTCTCAATGACATCAAGAGTACATTGTTTTTCTCATCTACAAAATGTGGGTTAGGTGATCCATAAGGTTCTTTGTAATTCTAATTCTAACTTTATGGTGCTAGAAGACAATGCAGGGCTTGCCCATTTGCAATTTGCTCTCAGAAAGCTTTTAAGTTAGAGGAAGTATCCTGGAAATATGGGACTTGGTAGGGCACTACAATGAGAGGAAGTAGGTAAGTGATGGGCAGCGTGAAGGCACTAGGGGCTCAAGGAATTGTATGTGTACAAACTGGGTACTAAATACAAGGACAAGGGAGCATTCAAAACAAACACTAAATTTCACATATGACTAGGAAGATCAACTGAATTCTCTATATCTTAGCTTCTATATGTACTAATAAATAATAATCACTCAAATACACCATATATTTGAAAACAACAATTATATTAATGCCAAGTGTAAATTCTAACTATTAAAGTATTCTAAAAGAAGCTAACGGAATATACTTCCAAGCAAAAAGATGACAGCTGTTCTATACAGAGATAAATACCTATTTAACATTACTCAGCCTTCTGGAAGAAATTTGGGCTTATTTCCAAGAGTTCTAAGTAGATTCCCAATTTCATTTTCCTAAATTTGATAAATTATGCAAGCATTTCCTGGAATCTATCTTGGTCATTAATTTTTTTTTCCTAAAGTTTTCCAGAACAGACACTTGCTTTATATAGATCCTTGTGTATTTATCATTAGGTATAGCAATTTACCAGCTCATTTATCATTTCATGGCAATCTGCTGAGGTTCTTCCTTTATCAACTCAAGCTAAAATCATCCATTTTCATTGAGGCAAGGACACTTACATTCTAGAATCTTATCAATAGCGAAATTTCTCTCTTTGGAGTTGTAGGTTACTACCTTGTCATACAACCAAATGGCCTCCTAGTAAGACAGGTAACTTGTTATATTGATCATAAGAGTTACCCATATTCTGGGTCTGGGAATTTTGATTATATTTTACAGTTTTTAGCTAGCTGTTACAGAAACTTTCAAGGTTGAGTAGATAGGGATTGTCTATTTAATGTACCAGCTATGAGGAACTTGGGAAATATTGCTTAATGAAATGCTTTAATGAAAAACTCCTTTATAGTATCTGTATATTTTTGGGAAACATCACAAGTGATAAAGATTACTTTTAGTGGTTTAGTGACTTTCTAGGCATTAATCAAAAGTTAAAAGATCTACACTGTGGGCCTTCAAAATGGTAATAAATGTGTTTTACTACAAAGTCTATTAAATAGCTTTGATAAGGCTTATTAAAACAATTCTGGGAAATGGAAACTTAATTAGCTGCCTGACTCAATTTAAAAGCAATTTTCAAGTATCATCCTCCAAAACATTAACTTCACACAGTTTCAGCTGGAGTTCAAGATTTAGCTGAGGCACATTTATGACAATTATCCCCTAATAAATATACGGAATCCCCGTTCATAGATGCTGTCCACTTCTGGTTTCTGCACCTTGCCGTAGTTGCTTCATCCCCAAGGTCAGAGCTGACCTGAGGATGGTGTGTGAGTCTGCTAGTATGAAGAGATGTAGCTTTCTGCAACGGGAGGGCTCTCATAGAGGGCCCAGCCTGGGCAAGGGCCAGTGCTTCCTCCCTCATCAATATTTTCTGCAGTTCCATGTTGGGGAGACCTGGAGCTGGTGTTGAAATTGGGTCCTGAGGAAGGAATAAGGCAGGTTTCCTAGTCCAGACTTGGGTAATAAGTTGTTGGGGAATGATAAGCAATTGTGGAAGAGGTAAATGGGGATGAGATCATAAAGCACTTTGAATCCATGCTAAGGAGTGTGAAGTCGCAACCAGCATGCTAGGGTTTAGGATCTGGAGAAGCGGCCACACACAAATGAGACACTAGACAAGAAATATGGATTTAGAAATTATGGGGGGCCAGGCGGAAAAATTTTCTCTAGCAGAGAGGCTTCACTGGGGCCCAGGCCCTGTTAGCTTTTATTCAGTTTTAGAATACACATATTGCCCTTAGTTAGGCAGGCAATCTGGTAACAGACAGACTATCTTAAAGGTCAGTAAATAGTAAAGATTTACTTTGAGACTATTAGGTCAGGAAATTGCTTGAGCCACCATTGTCTCAACAGAACAATCGGTGCATAGCTTTTAGCCCTTGCCAAAGCTCAAGGTCCATCAGCCTTCCGAGTTCCCTGTTGCACTTCCATGATAGTGTAGATCAGGGGTCCTCAAACTTTTTAAATAGGGGGCCAGTTCACTGTACCTCAGACTGTTGGAGGGCTGGACTATAGTTTAAAAAAACTATGAACAAATTCTTATGCACACTGCACATATCTTATTTTGAAGTAAAAAAACAAATGTTTTTGGTGGGCCGCATGTGGCCTGTGGGCCATAGTTTGAGGACCCCTGGTGTAGACAATGGATAGCTTCCAGCAAAGGAGTTTGGGAAAGCACATATCTTAGTATAAGGAGCTTGAGGTCTTTTTAAAAAACAAACAAACGAACAAACAAACACTCCTGAACATAGAAATACTGCTATATAACAAAATTGGATGATTTTGAAAAGTACCATTGGTAGTGAGGAAATTTCTTTCTTACTCCTGATGTTTCCTCCGGAAGAGGCTGAACTGGTGAAGCTACATTTCTCTTCCCAGCTCTTCACCACTGACTTTGCTCCAGTTGAAAGAGGTTGCTGATCTCTGGCCAATTTTCGAAGTTAAACCGGGATCGAGTATCCCTACCTTTTCATGCGGGAAGTCTGAACCTACATCTGATCTCTTTGTGAAAAGGCCATTTCGTTCTCACATGAAGCTCTCTATTTTGATGTAGTCTCTATGCATTATTACAGTAATCTATTGGTCTCCACCAGGTTCTCTTTCTCTTATTTCTAAATTTGTTCAGAATTTGGAAAGAGAACAAATATTTTTTGGGTCCCCAGGGAGACCCCAGCAACAACACGGATTAAAATTTGTGAGGTTGTTTGTGTGCCGGGCCCCCAGACTGTTCTTTTTATTTTTTTAAATATATTTTATTGATTTTTTACAGAGAGGAAGGGAGAGGGATAGAGAGTTAGAAACATCGATGAGAGAGAAACATCGATCAGCTGCCTCCTGCACACTCCCCACTGGGGATGTGCCAGCAACCAAGGTACATGCCCTTGACCGGAATCGAACCCGGGACCCTTGAGTCCGAAGGCCGCTGCTCTATCCACTGAGCCAAACCGGTTAGGGCCCCCAGACTGTTCTTGTTACTGACATCACGATGTAGGTCCTCTTCACACTTCAAATGTGCTCAATGCTCCTGTCCTAGTATAATTGCAATTTCATAATTTTTATATTAATAAGAATAAAATACTCATGACAATTAGAGAAGAATTACAGAATTTTAAGGCATAGATGTATAGGTTTTAAAGAAATGTGCTCTTGTATAGAATTTTCGGTAAGCCATGATTCTACAAAAGCTGAGTCAAACACAGTTTATATAGAAAACAAACATGTTGACCTTAGTTGACCTTTCCAAGGGCCATATCATCTACGAAGAATTTAGGAAATATTTTTATTTATAAATAATTATTTTTATAAATAAATATTTTTACAAATAAATATTTTAAAAAGTAAATATTTTATTTATAAATAAATACATTTATAAATAATATTTATTCTATGTAAGTTGCTTTCTTGGAACAAAGGGGTATTATTATTTTTTTTGCTGAGAGATGGACTAGTGTGCATTTTTTTTTCCTGGCTTAAAATTATTATTTTTTCTATTTGAGAGATCCATTAATTTTCTTTCCAAGTTCAACAAGTAGAAAACCCCGGTTGTGGCCGTGTAAGTGTTCCTATCTGCTTGTCTTCATCTGAACAAGTATAGGCTGGGAAAGGACATACGGAAATAATAGATGCTGTGAAGAAGGCTCTTTAATCAGTGGCTCTCCAAGTGTGAGCATCCTAACAGCAGCAACAGAATGGCCTGGAAAATTGTTAGAAATGCAAATTTTGGGGCTCCCACCCCAGATCTACTGAATCAGAAACTGCAATGGGGCTGAGTCATCTTGAGGTTTAGCAAGCCCTCCGGGTGGTTCTGACACTCGCTAACATTTGTGAAGCCCTGCCTTACCGTAGAGGAAACAGCTCTCCGCTGAGATCATCAGCAGGGAGCATCCAGCTCATTTGGGAACAGCCATTGGCTTGCCGCCCTGTCTGCTTCTCTACATGTTTTGATTGCAGGTACAGGGCACACAGCCCATTTCTGAGATTAGCAATTGTTCAACCGTTGGTTGTGAGGAATCACCTGCTCTGAATTTCAACAAGATTCCACAGTTATTTTCTGAGTAGCTATCATTTGCCAGGAAATGTGCTAGGCTCAGTGAATACAGGAGTGAACAAAAAGGAGTGTCTCTGCCCTCCTGGATTGTACTGTTTAATGAAAAGAATGGCTAAGAAGTAGGCAAACATGCTCTGGCTGGTTTGGCTCAGTGGATAGAGCGTTGGCCTGTGGACTGAAGGGTCCCGGGTTCGGTTCCAGTCCAGGGCATATGCCCTGGTTGTGGGCTCAATCCCCAGTAGGGGGCGTTCAGGAAGCAGCCGATCAATGATTCTCTCTCATCATTGATGTATCTCTCTCTCTCCCTCTCTCTTCCTCTCTGGAACCAATAAAAATATATTTAGGCAACAAACACAGAAATGGTTGCAGATCGTGTGATGAGGTTCAGGAGAGGAAGAGCAGAGTGTGGATCTACTTACAGAGTGTGGTGAGGAGCCAGGCGCCTGCTGTTAGAAGCTGCTTGAGTGTGTCAAGTTCCTGAGATACAAATGAGTTTCCTAAAAACGAATGGAAAACAATGTGATGAGCTAGTGAAGACGGGCATGAGATGAGGTTGAATTTGTAGGCAGGGCTAAGTCATTCTACTCCAAAAGGGTTAGTCTAGGTACCTCCCACCGCCTGATTCTTACGAATCCCAAACATATTCTTTTCTCTTCTAATAAGAATTCACTTGCCCAGCTTGACTGTAAGGCTACAAATACTGGTCCTTGTCTATGTTTTCCTGTTTGGCTCAGTACCTTGGACACTGATCTTAGCTTTGCCTTCAAGACTTTTGTTTTTCAGATATTAGTGTATAATACCATTCTCTCCCAATCTATTTATTTTTTAGAACTTTTAATTACAATTAGGCCCAAAGTCATTTCATTGGCTATATATTGCTGCATAAAAAATTTTGCCACAATCAGGCCAGTGTGGCTCAGTGGTTGAGCGTAGACCTATGAACCAGGAGGTCACGGTTCAATTCCTGGTCAGGGCACATGCCCAGGTTTGGGATCCATCCCCAGTATGGGGCGTGCAGGAGGCAGCCAATCAATGATTCTCTCTCATCATTGATATTTTTATCTCTCTCTCTCTCGCCCTCTCCCTCTCTCTTTCCCTTCCTCTTTTGAAATCAATAAAAAATATATTAAAAAACAAGAAAAACAATTACGCCATAACAGAAGTTTAAAACAACAGATATTTATTATCTCACAGTTTCCACAGCACAAGAATATAGGAATGGCTGTTGGGTAGTTTCTGGCTTGGGTCTCTGATGAGGTTGCAGTCAGCTGCAGTCCAGGGCTGCAGCCATCTGAAGGCCTGACTAGTCTTGGAGGATCTACTTTTAAGGTCACTTACATGATTGTTTGCAAAAAGTCTCAGTTCCTCACAACATAGGTCTCTCCATGGGCTTCTCATGACTGACATGACATGACATCTGGCTTCTCCAAAAGCAAATGATCCAAGAGATAGAAGAACCAAGATAGAAGCTGTGATATCTTTTACAACCTGATTTTAGAAGTGACATACCATCACTTCTACCATATTCTACTGATCACAGAGAACAACACTGGTACGATGTGAGCAGGGATTATACAAGGATGTGAATACCAGGAGGCAGGGATCACTGGGGGCCCTTCTGGAAAAGGCCATCACATGGATTTCAGGTTAATATTACTAGCTCTTCCACTTACTATGTCATATGTACGTGTGCCTATACGTATGCCCTGGAAGAGGTCCTTTTTAAGTCTGTTTCTCATCTATGATTTCTACCTATGGATGTACTTCCCCCAATTTTGCATGCCAATCTGTCCTTTCTTTGACTGTTTTATTTTTGGCTTAAGACAATTATGTTGTGGCAGTAGTGGCAGACACTGAGTGTGGGAACAGTCCAGGAGCAATACTGAGAAACACAAAAAGCATTTGAAGTTTAAAATGAGTGAGGGAAGATCATATATATTTCTAAATATTAGTCATGAATCTCCAATAAAGCCATTGTCCTAGACTGAATTTCAGCCTTGGAGTTTTCTCTTGTAAAATTTCCAAATAGTTTTAAAAATATTCTCCATTAACTTAAATGTTTTTCAGGGCACAAGATTTGCTGAGTCAAGATCTCTTTTGAAAATAGCCCTCATAGTTATGAAACAACAGAAATAAAAGCAATTCTTGAATCACGCCTCCTTCAATGAGGCCCGTGAGACTTTAACAGTCAAATGAAGGAGCCATTAAATTCTTAATTATAATCACTTAGTTTCATGAAAACTTGAGATAATAAACTTGTGGTGTTTTTTTTAAGGGGAATAATAACATATGGGTAGAAATTAGAGTATATTCTATACCAGGGGTCCTCAACCTGGGGGTCGCGACCCCTTTGGGGATCAAACGACCCTTTCACAGGGCTCGCTTAAGACCATCGGAAAACACATATATAATTACATATTGTTTTTGTGATTAATCACTATGCTTTAATTATGTTCAATTTGTAACAATGAAAATACATCTGCATATCAGATATTTACATTACGATTCATAACAGTAGCAAAATTACAGTTATGAAGTAGCAACGAAAGTAATTTTATGGTTGGGGATCACCACAACATGAGGGACTGTATTAAAGGGTCATGGCATTAGGAAGGTTGAAAACCACTGCTCTATACCTTGCTGATATTCTCTTGTTAATTACATTTATCACTCTGTAGTCTTATTGCTACAACATATGTATGAACTAAATTTATTCAATTAACTTGTAAATATTTTAGGTATTACATTATTAAGCAAAGCAATGCAAAAATTCTGGTAGAGTTTAAATGGGTGGATTTAGGAGATAACAGCATTTCTGTAATTATAATTATTCATGAAGTTTGAAAGTGGTACATGAATGAAGATTAGTCTGGTTGAAGTAAAATAATTTGGTTTTTATTTATGGCCATTTCATACTAACTAATTTTTAATGCTGCAACAGACAATGAAGTTTAAAATGTAAAATTAAATTTGGTAGCATTAGGGTAGTAAATATTGAAGTGAAGAAAATAAGAGTGTGTGGGGGGAAAAACCCGGACTTTTTGGTTTATTTCTCTTACAAAATTTAAAATCTAGTATTAGCATTATCTATGCACATTTTTATTTTCTTTAGTAAAATTAGAACTCTCTGGCAAGGACTGAGCTTTGTTTATATTTTATCCATACTACTGAACACAATATACAGAACACGTTAAATGCTTCATAAAATAATGATGAATAAGAGAAACTCTCTATGGCCCTGGGTCAAGATAAACTGAGGAACAGCCTATAAACAATAATTACTGAATTGAAATAAATACTATTGATATTAGAAAGTGAGGTAAATGTGTTTTTAACACAAAGGGTGGTAAAAATGTGTTTCAGATAAAATGTGAGGGGTCTTCCATTCAGTCTCAGAAGAGAATAAGATGTGGCCACAATTAGAACTATGTTTCTGTCCATAGAAGTTAGCTGAGTGTGTTTGAAAAGTGGGTAGGGCCAGGTAAAAATATTCTGCTAGCTTCTCCTAAGCTCTGCATAGAGTTGTTCTAGTGATATTAAACATACCCAACCCTTTATTTATTTATTTATAAATATATTTTTATTGATTTCAGAGAGAAAGGGAGAGGGAGAGAGAGATATAGAAACATCAATGATGAGAGAGAATCATTGATTGGATGCCTTCTGCATGCCCCCGCCCCCCCCCCCACTGGGGATCGAGCCTGCAACCCGGGCATGTGCCCTCAACCAGAATCGAACCTGTGACCCTTCAGTCTGCAGGCCGATATTCTATCCACTGAGCCAAACTGGCTAGGGCCATACTCAACCCTTTATATTGGGAAGTCATCTGGGTGCTCCTGGAATGTGTAAAGGCATGGTAAAAATAAATGTATCTAATAAGTTTTCAATAATGTTTTCCAAAATAGCTAAGATACTTTGGACTTTCACAGCTACAATACACAGGTTGACTGGAATTTTATAAGGTAAAGCTAATAATTCGTTTCTAGTAATCATGCACTTTAAAGTCTAGGTTTTAGTACACAGTGTTGAGGATGACAAAGTGACAGTAGGAACCCCATAGGAGATGTGAAATGCAATGGTAAGATGGAATTACATGAGCATCAAGTCCTAGCTCATCTATTTAATGGTTGTATGACCTTAGAGGTCAGTTTTGCCTTTTTTGCTAAGTGTCTTCATTTGCATGATGGAGATTTTATTGGTTGCTTTGAAGACCTAGGAATCAGGCTTTTGAGTATATGAAAAGTCAACAAATGTTAAATAGGAGGAGAAAAGGGCACTCCGGAGATACGGTCTATGAAGAGAAATCCCTGATCCCTCTGGTGGTGGGGAAGAGATGGGAGAGAGCAGAGAGGCAGAGAGAGATGTCACAGAATTGAAACACATTTAAACACGTTTTATAACAATCAATGGATAATATATTCAAGCTATTTTTCAATGAGCTAAAATGTAATTGTCTTTAAGTTATTGTCTCAGAAATGTCAGTTTAGGCTCATTTCTCCAAGGAGCAAGTGAAGCAGTATGTTGTAAAATTACCTAGTGAATATGATTTTTATATTAAATTTTACCTGTAAGCACCATTTCCCACCTGTTTGATTTAATCTTAGGTTATTTCCCTCAGTTTTAACCTGATGGTACTCTCAATTACCAATTTTGCTTTTCACTCTTCTCCTCAGTTCACTAGGCTTGTGTTCAATTCCCTTCCTGTAGGTGCTTTGTCTGGGCCCACGAAGTGGTGTTCCTGGTTAAGGAGAAGCAATCTCTGTGACAACCCGTCTGGGAAGTTTCTATTGACATTTCTTTAAACTCTGATTCTTTCCATCACGGTGCCTAGTCTGCTGGTGAGCACATCAAGGTGTTCTTCATTTCTGCTGCAGTACTTTTGATCTGAAGTATTTCAATTCTTTCATAGACTTTTTATCTCTTTGTTTATATTATCCATCTGCTCTTAGATGTTGTTTACTCTTCCCATTTTTCCTTAACATATGAATCGTAGTGAACGTAAAGTCTCTCTCTGGTAATTCCAAAATCTGTGTCATTCCCCAGTTTGGTTCTGATTCTCGCTTTGTTCTTTTTCTGATTCTGTGCTTTTTCTCGCCTTTTAGCTTTCCTCCATCTACATTGATTTCAATCCCTGTTCCCAGGGCATAGTGGTTTGTTGCAAATGACTTCATCTCATTTTGAAATAGAAGGCCTCCAAATCATATCATTTAAACCAACACCTTTACCAAAATTGTTCTCAGTATTGCCTATTTTGCAGCAATAAAGCTGTGGATATGTAAAGAAATTAATGTACCATGTAATAAATTTCTTTAGGTTGAATAAAACATGGGTTCCAATCAAATGAAAACATTTATCTTTTTAAAGAAAAATTATTTAGGATGGCATCATAGAATTTTCCTAAATGATTATTAACCACAACTTCCTAATTTTATAAATGAGAATTTTGAGGCCTAAAATAATGCTCTTTTTCCATTTACTTATTTTTCTACCAATGTTTGGGGATTGATTTTTATGCTGAAAGCAGCACCAGTTGCTAAGGTTATGGAGACAGCAAGATAAGATTCCTACCCTTGAGTGAAAACCTTAGCTGAGGTAGGGATAGGAACAGTAAATAAGCCCAGAGCAACATAGGTATTAAGATATAAATATGTATGGAACTATATATGAGCATATTGGAAGTAGTAACTGACTGGAGGATTCTGAGAGAGTTTCACAGAATATTTTAAGTCAGTCTTTATGACTAAAAGTTGATTTTGAAAAGGAGAGGTGAAAGGCCATTTTACGTGAAGAATGGCATGTGCAGGGTCCCCGGTGTGAAACAGCATGGGGTTTCCAGTGTTGAGTGCATGATGGGTTAATGGTGGAATGTCCAGTTGGTGTGAGATCGGAAAGTCAAGGCTCTTATTGTCAGAGGCCTGATGTACTTTGCACAGGAATTTGGACTTAATTGTGCTGGCAGGAGATAGTTATTAAAGTGTTTATGTAGATGAGGTTTGATTGGGGTCAGGGTGGCCAAAGAGGGGTTCAATGGCTTGCATATCATTCCACAGAGAGTAGACTTAAAATCATGATTGAAACCCAATATTCTTATCCTTGTAACAATTGACTATGATATGAAGAGTATAATAATGATAATAATATTTATTATACATTTAGTGTATGTTTAGCTCCAAGTGCTTTAATTTTATCTTAATCATCACCATCAGGCTGTGGAACAGAGAAAAGTTCTGTTCAGAATGATTCACTGATTTAAGTAGAAAAGGGTACTTTTGAAAGAACCACTATGCATTGATCTTTGACCCAACCTTGCAGATTTGCCTGCAGTTCCTATCTAGTGAGTAAAAAGAGTTGTACCTTTATCACTTCAAGAAACTGAGAGACCTTGCCCTAACTGGTTTGGCTCAGTGGATAGAGCTTCAGCCTGTGGACTCAAGGGTCTCAGGTTCTATTCCGGTCAAGGACATGTACCTTGATTGCGGGCACATCTCCAGTGGGAGTGTGCAGGAGGCAGCTGATCGATATTTCTCTCTCATCGATGTTTCTAACTCTCTATCCCTACCCCTTCGTCTCTGTAAAAAATCAATAAAATATATTAAAAAAAGAAACTGAGAGACCTTTTTGTGAGCTTGTAACAAAATCCATTATACTATCAAGACTCCTCAGCTAGAACAAAGTAGATGGCAAGGGAAGAAAAACGACAGACGGATGGAGTAAAGACCTTAAAGAAATAACATGAATGCCTTGGATAAGGTATTGCATAGAACAAAGTCATGTCAATGTCAGCCCACATCATGTTGGTGCCATCACAGAGCAACACTGTGGAGGTATAGGGGTGCAGGGGAGGATGTCAGCTTACAGGGCAACAGTGAAAGAGATTGCATGAACCATCTTGAGACTGCAGGGGTAGGAGGGCTTTTGCAGGGTGAGGTTATAAAAACTTTGCTTCTAGTGATTTCTCTAGTAAGTGACCAAAATCTGAAACTACTATTAATAAGATCCATATAATTTTGGTTCTATTCTGTAAGGTTGCAGTGGAAATTAGAAAGACATAAGAAGGTAGAGTTTGGTTAGGTGAAAAAGTTACAAATGATACTCAGAAAGCAGGAAGCAGTATGAGACCATTAGTTAAATGCTATGAATATGACTTTCTTTAATTGAGAGTCTGAATTTCATTTATTGTTAAATGTGTCCACTGAAATCTCAGGATGAGAAATCACTTAGATTTATAAATCATTTTTAGCAAAGTCAATGATTAAGGCTGGGGGTATTAACAAAGCCTTCCTTCTGTTACAAATAGTTTGGTATGTAAGATGGTATCTTCTTATATTTCTTCCATGAATCTAAGTGACTAATCATTTCAAAAAAGGCTTGACTTTTAAAGAATTTGTTTAGATCATATATTGCATTGCAGTTAAGTGCCCAGGTGATCAAAGTAATCTATTCTGTCTTCCTGGCATATTACATTGACAGACGAATTATGACTTTTGGTAGAATGCTCATCTGTTTGATGCTACATTCTCTAGTGTGTGCATTTAAAAGTGACCCCGTGCACTCACATTATGGATACTGCCCGGAGATAGATAAAAATGCTGTCTCTTTAGACAGAAGAAGGGTGACATCTCTGAATGCTCCCAGTCTTTCTCCAGTTTCTCCTGTTTTTTTTTTTTTTTTTTTTTTTTTTCTGGACTAGAAGCAGTTAGTGCACTCAATTCTGGTCTCAACATTTTCCTGTTGGCGAGTTATAGTCAGAGTCAACCTGCCTACGTTTCCCAAAGCTGCTTTGGTGATCCTGACCTCCCAAAGGAACAGAAACAAGCAGCTCTAGGGTTTTGAGAATTTTATATAATGAACCGATCAGTATTTTATTGATAGAGCTACTATTTAGCTAGTGAGCAGGCCTGTGAGGAATTTCCCTGTTAGAACTTCAGGGGTATTACACTGAATGGCTAAAATAAGTCAGCTTGGAAAAATAGCCTCAATACATAACTTTATGGCCAGATTAAATATCTGTCTTATAAATAGTCAAAAGGAGGTAAGACAGTGGGGAGAGGAAGATTAGAGAAAGAATGAGGATGCAGCAAAGGGAGACAGAGGGCAAGTTTAAATCAAGTTGATTTATGGGAGGCATGGATTTCAATCCACAGATGATAAGGGTCCTGACAGCAAACTAGAGATACATTATTTCTCCCAAACTAATGGCATTGAGGATTTTCCACTGAGAAAGAGAAGTGACAACATAAAGGGTAAAAAATGGAGGGAATTGCCCGAAAGCTTTGGTGCACGCAATTGCATTTCAAAGATACACATCTTTTAGAGATGAAATGAGAATACTGTAAACATTAGGAGACTGTTTTACTATTTTATCTTTTAGTTCAACAGACTTGAAATAAAAGAAGCTAGGAAGCATCACACTTTTGAAGTGTGAATGAAAAGTAATCAAGAGGATATAAATTAGTATGCAGCTGACACATGCTTATTCAGGAAAGGATAATAATTTCTGATTTATTCAAGCTCCTCTGTGAGGAAAACCGCTGCTTTTCAACATAGACTTGTTTGTATGTTTGAAGACTGACTGCCAGCTTCTGTTTATTAGGGGTGCATGATTGCTTCTGCATTTGTCTGAGAATCACGTTTGAAATTTATTGGTGATGGATCCTTCAGGCCCCCAGCAGGAAACAGATGGCACGCTCAGAAGGGTTTACTTACAAATAATTTAATGAAAAGCTGTGTACAACGGTGTGCTCAGGGTGATGGGGACCAGCAGGGATCATAAGGTAGGCAGACACTCCCAGTAGCAGAGGCTCTTTACAATCCTCTGCAGGAAGGAGCTAGAGCTGCAGCAGACATTTCCAGAATTAAGCTGGGAGTGGGATGATGGAAGGGGGTCAGTGGAGACTCTAATCCTCTTCTTCCAACCCTTGGATCTTCTTTCAGAGACTCCCATTGATTAAACCCAAGGGGAATTCGGAGACAAGAGAGCCCCTGTAATATATCATAGTCTATAGAGCAGTGGTTCTCAACCTTCCTAATGCCGCAACCCTTTAATACAGTTCCTCATGTTGTGGTGACCCCCAATTTCATTGTTACAAATTGAACATAATTAAAGCATAGTGATTAATCACAAAAACAATATGTAATTATATATGTGTTTTCCGATGGTCTTAGGTGACCCCTGTGAAAGGGTCATTCGACCCCCAAAGTGGTCGTGACCCACAGGTTGAGAACCACTGCTATAGAGGTTTCAGCCTCTGAAATAAGGCACATAGAAAGAGGACTCATTTAGTACATATGATAATTAATTAAATTGGGAAATCATCCTATATAATAAAAGCCTAATATGCAAATTGTCCCCTTGACCAGGAGTTTGACTGGGAGTTTGACCAGGGGGCAGAGCCAGCCAGCCAATGACCCACAGCCCCTCCCCACAGCCGGCCCCTCCACAGCTGGCGGTAGTGGCAGGCAGCCCGGAAAAAGGAGGCCTGGTCAGCAGCCGGTAGCTGGCAGCCGCTAGGGACTCTGCCCATGCACAAATTTCGTGCACTGGGCCTCTACTTTATTTGATCAACATACATTAATCCAGATGGATTTCTTTAGTTGCAGCTGAAAAAAATAGTTAAGCCTAGGACAGTGGTCAGCAAATCATAGCTCGAGAGCCACATGCAGCTCTTTGGCCCCTTGAGTGTGGCTCTTCCACAAAATACCACGTGCAGGCGCGCACATACAGTGCGATTAAAACTTCGTGGCCCATGCGCAGAAGTCGATTTTCTGCCTGAGCGAGTCTATTTTGAAGAAGTGGCGTTAGAAGAAGTGGGGTGTGTCGGTTGGTCGGGTGACGGGAGAAGCGGTGCAGGCGGGTCATGGGATACGCAGTGTGGGGGAGGCGTGTGTGATTCATGCACGAGTTGAGTGAGCCAGTCAGTCAGCAGTCTCATTGTGCAGTGGTTAGTGCTAGTCGAGTCCGCAAATCGCGCGCGGGTGATAAAAGTACCTACTCGAAGCATAAAGTTACCTGTGTTTTTCCAACCAGCTGCAAATCCTACAGGTATTTTTGTCATCAATTTAAGAATTGTAATTCTTTTGTGTTGGTGGCTTTATTATTATAAAATGAAACATTTTTTTAGGTGCCCCGTTTGAGATGGCTACAAAGAAGAAGCAAAGAAAAACAGAAGACGAAAACCGTGAATTTAAACTTGAATGTACCTACCTATATGGTTTAAGTTTAAAAAGTTTGGCTCTCAAAAGAAATTTCAATCGTTGTACTGTTGATATTTGGCTCTGTTGACTAATGAGTTTGCCGACCACTGGCCTAGGAGAATAGACTTAGAAGTAATAAGTATTTGTCCTTACGCTCAGCCTCATACTCAGAGTTCTACCTAAAACTTTTCCTTTTTTCTTTCTACCTATATATATTGGATGAATCTATCCACTCCCATAGTTTAAATTTCCATCATTGCACTTTATAAAAGGTGGTCACTTTATAAAGCTATAATTGACATAAATGCATATTCTATTATATTTGGGTGTGATGTTATATATATAAGGGTGGGCAAAAGCAGATTTATAGTTTTAATTACATAAAAGTTCATTCTTGTATTATTCTTTATTAATTATTGTATTGTTTATTTGTATTACAAGTGTAAACCTACTTTTCCCACCCCTTTTTATATATTGATGTCAATTAGTTCAAGTTTTTAAAATTTTTGTAGTTTAATTATTCAATATTATTATTGATTTTTAATTGATTACTATATTAATTACTGATACTTGTTTTAAACATCCTCCATTGGGTTATAATTGGTCAATTTATTCCTATGGGTTTTTTTTCTATCTTTTTCTTTATATCTTTTAAAGTTATATTGTAGGGACATAGAAAGTTAGATTTTTATATCTTCCCAGTGAATTAAACTTTTTCTCATTGTGGAAAACTTCATTATGTCTAACCATTTTTTTAATCCTAAAGTTCCTTTTGCCTGATTCTAATATAGTTTTCTTTCAATTAGATTTGTCTGATATAATTTCCTGTATTTTTGCTGCCAAGTTTTCTCTTTCTTTATATTTTAGGTATGTTATTGATTTAAAAAACTTACTCTGATTATCTTTTTTATTTTCCTTATTAGCTGTAGAGTTTTAGTCTACTTAGTTTTAGCAGGTTACTAATATATTTGGATTTCTTACAACTATCTTACTCATATTTGGTTGGTCCTTCCTTCTTTCCTTTTTCCTTCCTTTTTTGTTCCCTTCCTCCCTTCCTTTTTTCTATTTCTTTCTCTATTTCTATTCTTTTAATAGTTTCCTATGAATTTAGCATACATACTTCAGAAAGTATAAAAACTCACAAACAATATAAACTTAGAAAAATTTAACCCAATTACTCCAGTGCCACCACACAGACCACTCTTATCTTTCAATTCTACCTCGTTAGCATTATGAACTAGACATTGTAGTGCACAGACTCTGGTGTGGCCCCTTGTTTGGTATCAGTGTCTTTGTATAATCCTCTACCCTTGAGTGTGGGTGGGACCAGTGGTTTGCTTCTAGTCAATAGAATATAAGCAAAATAAGCCAGTCAAAGAAAGATAAATATCACATGATCTCACTCATTTGTGGAATATAATGAACATCATAAACTAATGAACAAAAATAGATACAGAGACAAAGAAGCATCGAACTGACTGTCAAACTACAGCGGGAAGGCAGGAGAGAATTGGGGGGGGGCAGTAAGAGATCAACTGAAGGACTTGTCTGCATGCATATAAGGATAACCAATGGGCACAGACACTGGGGGGATGGGGGTGAGGGCATGTGCCAGGGGGTAGGGGAGGCCTGGGGGAGGTGAGTGGGGGAAAAGGGAGACATATGTACTACTATTTGTAGTACTTTAAGCAATAAAAAAGAATATGACAAATATTATGGGATGTCATGTCCAAGATTACTTTATGTTATATAAAACCATTTTGTTAGCAGACTTGCTCTACAGACACTCTTTGCCTGCTTGATAAAGTTAAAATTCCCCTTGTTGGAGAAACCCATGTGCCAAGAAACAGTGGGAGGACTCTGGGAGATATATGTGGTCTGTTTCCAACAACCAGCAAGAATGCAAAGCCTTCAGAGCAAGGAAGTGAAAATTTCCAGACACTCAAATAAGCTTTGAAGCAGATCCTTTCCCAGTTGAGCCTCAGATAAGACTTACACATTGTATATGGTCTTGTGAGATCCTGCACCCAAGAACCCAGCTAAACCATGTCTGCATTCCTGGCTCAGAAGCTGTGAGGTGCTAAACATGTAGTAATGTTATTTGTTTCTTTTCAAATACATTTGGTCAATTTTTAAAAATTGTTTAAAGTATCCTTCCCCCACCCCACCCCCGATTAACCTCCCCCCAACGGCCACTCCCACCCTGGTCAATTTTTATAGTTATATATATTTACAATCTCTTAATCATATTTACAGTTCTATTTTTTGTTTCTTTAAGTACATCTGATACATTTATTTTATACTAGAGGCCTGATGCATGACATTTGTGCAAGAGTAGGCCTTTCTTCCCCCAGCTGCTGGCACCAGCTTCCCTCTGGCACCCAGGATCCAGGCTTCCCTTGCAGCCCCCGCTTCTTCCAGAAGGATGGAAGGACATCCGGTCTAATTAGCATATTATGCTTTTTATAAAATTATAGACTAGAGACCAGGTGCATGAAATTCATGCACTGGCGGGGGGAGGTTGTCCCTCAGCCCAGCCTGCACCCTTTCCAATCTGGGACCCCTCGGGGGATGTCCAACTGCCGGTTTAGGCCTAATCCCACAGAGATTGGGCCTAAACCAGCATTCAGACATCCCTCTCACAATCCAGGACTGCTGGCTCCCAACCGCTCACCTGCCTGCCTGCCTGACTGCCTCTAACCACTTCTGCCTGCCAGCCTGATCACCTCCTAGCCACTCCCCTGCCAGCCTGATTGACATCTAATTGCTCCCCTGCCGGCCTGATCACCCACAACTGCCCTCCCCTGTCGGTCATCTTATGGCAGCCATCTTGTGACCACATGGGGGTGGCCATCTTGTGTGAGGGTGTAATGGTCAATTTGCATATTACTTCTTTATTATATAGGATTCCTAGAGTAGTAATCTGAATAGCTGAAATTAGGTGGATCTGCTTGGTTTCGCTGTCTATGATTCTGAAAAGTTCTTTTTCAGGATACCATGCTTACTTTTTTGTTTTTCTTGGGTTCTTGGAATTTTTCAGTGGAATTTTTTTGAAGATGAGCTTCTTCAGAGGACATTGGACATTTTCTTTTGTTATGAGCCTGTAGCTACTTCCCATTCAACCAACTGATCCACACTGGCCAGGGTTTTCTAGTACATGGCCGTTTAAACAGAAGATTCAGTTGTTTGTTTTCTAACTCTCTCAATTCCATATTCATTATTGCATTTTTAAAATATATTTTTCTATTGATTCAGAGAGGAAGGAAGAAGGAGCAAGAAATAGAAACATCAATGATGAGAGAGAATCATTGATCTGCTGCCTCCTGCATGCCCCACTCTGAGGATCGAACCAGTAACCTGGGCATGTGCCCTGACCGGGAATCGAACTGTGACCTCTTGGTTCATAGGTTGACACTCAACCACTGAGCCATGCTGGCCAGTCCATTATTGCATATTTTTAATTGCATTTTTAGTTGATTTCATGAGGAAATTTTTAGTAGGGATTTTTGAATGAGTATCTTTTAAACCTATAGAGATACACTTTTAAATGAGAAAGATATTTTAAAGCTGAGTTCTATTTTCTTCAGTTAAATTTCCAGTCTACTCTGATAGCACTGTAAAGAGAAATTTTCAATAAGAATATTAATAAGCCTTATTTAACAACCATTTGTTTTGCTTTAACTAAATTATATCATTACCTAATTATGGGGATATTATCTGGAGTGTGTAGCTATGGTGTTAGCTTTTCTGGAATAGGCATGGAGTCAAGCTAGTTCTGAAGGAAAATAATCATGTTTATTGGGACATGGGAGAATTTTGTCTCTGGTGCATATAGTAGAGAAAGTGAGGGCAGTAAGCAGTTTTTCTCAACTAACAGCTCAATACAGAAAGATAACCAAGAAATAAATATTAATACTGTTAGACATTGTTCTAAGGCATAATTGTGTTGAACTTATTGATGATTTGTTAATGTTGTTTGAGTATTTTAGTCCCTTTCCTAAATTTTAATATTCAATAATGTCTTCTAAATGCAAACTAGTTGAAAATGACTATTTACAAAAGAGAACAAAAACCATCTTGAAAATTTCACAAAATGCAAAGTACAGAATTTTTATTGCTCAAGATAACATGACAGACAATAAGGAAAGAGTTCTAGAGATGACACTTTTCATTGGAATGGAAGAAGAATGGTGATCTGTTGCATTATTAGTTTTTTCTTCTCTTTAGAATTAATTTTTAAATGCAAGAGCTCTTCAGGAATCCGAGAGCATTGTGATATGGAATTCTACGTGGCATGTATGTAAGAAAAGGCAGAGGATCAAATGTGGAGTAAAATTATTAGTGTAATTATTTTTTTTAATCATCTCGACTTAGTTGTAGATTACATTAAGAAAGTGAGCATTTGGACAACAGATCTACATTTAAATCCCAATGAATGGCTGTTTTTATCCACTCAATATTCAGAATGTATTATTACCGGTAGATTCTAGTTTAGATTTATGAAGGTAACTTTCTACACTTTCTTATTTTATACTCATTTTTTACAAGAGGCAACCAAGTGATTACCTGATCCTATCATAAGGGTTCGGCCATCTTGATTATCTAGAGTTGATAATGATATAAGAAATAGGCATTGAGGCACACCATATTTAAATTTATATAAGCAGTTAATCTGAAATTCAATGTAACTGGGAGTCCTAGGTTTTATCTGGCAGCCCTATCTCTGACATCATCTACAGCTGCAAGCCCCCTCTCTCTCCAGCTCCCTGTGGCTCTTGCTCTTTCTCTTTAACTTGGCTCTAGTCACACTGTCCCCTTCCTCTAAATACATCCCATTTCAGATCTTGGAGCTCTTCTCAGGTGTTAATGGGAGTTGAGGGCCAGAGGTGGGAAAGGTAACTTTAACACTCTCCCTCCCGAATCATGAGTTATATCGCCCACTTAAGCTATTATAAGTAATCACACAATCACAATATTGATGCGTCTAATTCATCCAAAAGGTATTTATTGAGTACTTTCTATAATTCAGGTACTGTTATGACTCTGGGGACAAATACAGATAACATTCTGCCTCATGAAAAATACATTCTAGCAGGGACTCCGTGTGTGAGAAATGTGTGAAGCAGAATCAGTGCTTCAGTGAAAAATAAAGATATGACTGGGGTTGGGAAGTGACTAGGGTGATCATGGAAGCCTCACAGAAAAGATATTTGAGCAGAAACAGAATGTAGCTAGACATGCAATACAAAGGGAAAGGCATTTCAGGCAGAGGAAACAGCAATACAAAGGATCTGAGGAGCCCATGTCTGAGGAGCAGCCAGGAGGCCAGTGCTGCTGGAGCAGCATGAGCAAGGTGGTGAGTGAAGATGGGCAGAGAAGTGGTGGGCAGCAGGCCCTAGAGAGCCTTTTACATCATTTAATAATATAGGATTTTTTTTTAGCGAGATAGTTTTGGGAGATTTCTGAGAAAAGAGTTGTGATCTGATTTATACTTTTAAAATACTTTTTGGACCACTCTGATGGCCTCATAGAAAAGACTGTAGCCCTGGCCAGTATGCTAAGTGGTTAGAGTTCTTGCCTGTGCACAAAGGGTCCCTCGATTCCCGGTCAAGGGCACATACCTGGGTTGCAGGTCTGGTCCCCAGCCATAGTCGGGGTACATGTGGGAGGCAACCAATTGATGTGTCTCTTTCCCATTGATGTTTCTCTCCCTCCCTTTCTCTCTCTCCCCCACCCCATTCCTTCCTCCCTTCCACTCTCTCTAAAAAATCAACGAAAAAAATATTCTCAGGTGAGGATTAACCGAGAGAGAGAGAGAGAGAGAGAGAGAGAGAGAGAGAGAGAGAGAGAGTGACTACAGAAAAAGGTAGAAAGAGCAGCAAAATCAATTAGGTGTCTACTGCACTTACCCAGGCAGAGATGTTAGTGGCGTAGGCGGAGTGGTGATGGTTGGTTGGGGGAAACATTGTAAAGGGGATATGTTTTTGAAGTAGAGACAAAGGATTTCCTGGATTGGGAGATGTGTAAAAGAGAGATTTAGGGAGGACTCTAGGATTATATGTAAGTGAAAAACACACATTTGCTTTACAAACAAAGCTACAGGTAATCCTATTGCCCTCCTACTGAATTGACTCTAAATCTTTTAATTGAAAAAGAAAATATATTTATATTTACCCCAAACCACAATACTTTTTAGAGATTTAGGACAATTTTGTTCAAAAGTGCTTTAAAAACAATGGACTAATTGTCTTTAATTTTTCTTCCAGGAAATACTGGATTATTTTCTAGACATAGAAATTTGTCAGTGTAAAGGGCTGCTTTCTGCTTCAAGTTCCCATTCCCTCAATCTGCAGCCAACTAGAAAGTTAAGGAAAATAGCTTGCTACATTATAATGTTGTAAGTCCACATAAAATCCTCACACTTGTTTTTCTTTCTCCATGACCTGCCTCCCTTAGCTCTTGGCAATTTAAAACTAGTATTTATCTCATTACTGATCTAAACCATATCACTGAAATGTTTTATAGTTTAATTTATAGTAAACCTTCCTCTTTATATTTTTTTTTTCACTTTTGACCAAGGCATACAAAGCTTTCTATATACAAGTGCATTTCTTTGAAAAAGTTTTGCTGACTATCCAATTTTTGATGGGGTTTAAAAAGAAAATATCTGACTTCTGGATATGAGAAATAATTTAAGATAAAACTATAAATATAAGAAAATGCAAAATTGGCAGAGGTAAATTGATGAATTGTGATTAATAATTATTATATTTTATAAAAAGCATTTGCTATGTGTCAGTCATTATTTCAATCCTTAAAAAATGTTTTTATTGATTTTAGTGAGAGAAGAAGGGAGAGGGAGACAGAGAAAAACATCAATGTGAGAGAGAAACATTGATTGGTTGCCTCCTGTATACACCCCGACCAGGTATCAAACCCACATCCTGGGTGTGTCCCCTGACTGGGAATCGAACCATAACCTTTCAGTGTATGGGATGACACTCCCATTAACTGAGCCACACTGGCCAGGGCTATTTCAAGTTTTTTAAAAATCATTTTTTATTTTTAAATGGTTGACATACAATATTATATTAGTTTCAGGTGTACATCCCAGTGATTAGACAATATATAACTTACTAAGTGGTCATCCTGATAAATCTCATACCCATCTGAGACCATACATAGTTATTAGAATATTATTGACTGTATTCCCTATGTTGTATTTTACATCCCCATGACTATTCTGTTAATACCAATTTATACTTCTTAATCCCTTCACCTTTTCCACCCAACCCTCCAACCCCCCTACTATCTGGCAGCCATCAATATGTTCTCTGTATCTATGAGTCTGTTTCTGTTCTGCTTGTTCATTTGTGTTTTAGATTCAATTATTGATAGATACGTATTTATTGCCATTTTATTGTTCATATTTTGTTGTTGTTGTTCTTCTTTTCTTCTTCTTGAAGACCCTTTACATTTCATGTAATACTGGTTTGGTAATGATGAGCTCCTTTAGCTTTTTCTTGTCTGTGAAATTCTCTATCTGACCTTCACTTCTACATGAATTTTGCTGGATAGAGTAATCTTGGCTGTAGGTCCTTGGTTTTCATTCCTTTGAATATTTCTTGCCACTTCCTTCTGCCCTGCAAAGTTTCTGTTGAGAAATCAGCAGATTGTTGTATGGGTGCTCCCTTGTAGGTAATTAACTGCTTTTCCAAATCATTGTTTTGATTTTCAGCTTCATATATTCGATTATTGATTCCCTGTAAATATTTTTTATTTCAGTTAGTGTATCCTTCATTTCGGACTGGTTCTTTTTACAATTTTCCATGTCCTTTTTTATGCTGTTGAAGTTCTCTCTAAGTTTACCTACTCTTCCCCTATGTTCATTGAGCATCCTTATAATCAGTGTTTTGAACTCTTCCTCTAGTAGATTGTTTGCCTTGATTTTGTTTAGTTCTTTTTTTCTGGAGTTTTGTTTCATTTAGGACATGTTTCTTTGTCTCCTCATTTTGGCAGCCCTCTGTGTTTGCTTTCATGTATTAGGTAGAGCTGCTACCCCTTCCCAGGTTTGGTAGAGTGGCCTAATGTAATAGGTGGCCTGTAGAGTCCAGTGGCACAGCCTCCCCATTCTCCTGAGCTGGGCAGTCCAGGTGCACCCCTGCAGACCTGCCCCATGTGGGCTGTGTACACCTTCCTGTTGTAGTTGAGTCTTGATTGCTGTTGACACATCAATGGGAGGGATCTACCCGCTCTGTGTGGGCTGTGTACACCTTCCTGTAGTAGTTGAGTCTTTTTTTCTTAATTTATCTTTATTGTTGAAAGTATTACAGATGCATCTCCTCCCCTCCCCCACTCATTGACTGCTTCTAGCTCACCCCTGCCCCCACCCCAGGCTTTCGTCACACTATTGTCTGTGTCCATGTGTTAGGCATATGTGAATATAAGTTCTTTGGTTAATGTAGTTGAGTCTTGATTGCTGTTGGCACATCAATGGAAGGGACTTCCCCCAGGCCAATTGTCTGCAAGGACTGACTGTGACCACCCACCACCATGGAGGATCAGCTGTGTAAGAACCCACCCCACAGAGCAGGACTTACTTCAATGGGGCTCTGGTGCCCACTTCATCCACCCTTTGAGTGTGTCTCTTGTAGAGGTGGTTGGGTGGTGCTTTGAGGTGGTCTGAAGCTGCCTACCAGGTGTGCTGACTGTAGGGCCTCCCTGGAGGTGCAGGCCAAGGTTAGTCACCATCTGTGTTCTGCTCAGGCCGCCTGATAGGAGCTACAAAGTTATCTGTAGATGGCGGCTATTTGTGCTGGGCTTGGAGGGGCCCAGCAGATGCCAAGCTGTGAACCAAGGCCAGCTGCTACAGGTGCCAGGCCTGGAGCCATGGAGCACGCCAAGGCCATATGCTGCTTATTTGAGAGGTTTTAGGAAAGTCTGAACTATGAGCCAAGATAGGCCATTCCTATGAAAAAGCCGCTGGAAACAGCTTGTGTGGGCCCACAAGTTGGTGGGGGTGGGGCCTCAGGGAATCACCATGGCAGGGTGAACAACGATAGCCCGGTTGATGGAGACTCAGATATGGCAGCCATCTGCCAGCTCTGTGGCGGAAGGGCTCAGAAAAGGAACAGTGGCCTCTGCCAGCAATTATTTCTGGGAGAAAGCTGGTCCCCGAGCTATAGTTCTGATGCCAGACAATTTACTTCTTTCCAGTATGTCCTGCTGCCTTCCCAGCTGCTGCCACAGGACTGGAATTCAGAGGGAGTGAGTCAGAGTAAATCCAGAGGTGGGTCCTTTTTGAAAAAATGATTTAAAAACATTTTTATTGATTTCTGAGAGGAAGGGAGAAGGACAAAGAGATAGAAACATCAATGATGAGAGAGAATCATTGATCAGCTGTCTTTTGCATGCCCCCTACTGGGGATCAAGCCTGCAACCTGGGCATGTGCCCTGACTGTGAATTGAACTGTGACCTCCTGGTTCATATGTCAACCCTCAACCACTGAGCCGCACTGGCCAGGCATACATGGGTCCTTTAAGAGGAACTACCTGGGATTCCAGGAGCTCTCTGTCTCACTCAGCCACAATCATCACTGGTTTTTATAGCCAGAAGTTATGAGGACTTCTCTTCCCAGCACTGTTGGCACCCTGGGCTGGGGAACCTGTTATGGGCTTGGACCCCTCAGTTCTCAGCGGGGACCTCTGCAGCCAAGATATTCCTCTCAATTTTTATCTGCCACTTGTGGGTGTGGGAGCCAATTCATGTCTCTGCACCTCCTATCAGTCCCTATGTGGCATTTTCTTTATATCCCTAGTTGTAGGACTTCCATTCAGCTAGATTTCAGGTGGTTGTGGGTGATGGTTGATCTGTAGTTTAGTTGTATTTTTCATGTGGTTGTGGGAGGATGCGAGTACTGCCTTTACCTACACTGCCATCTTGACTGGAAGCCTCAGCAACCCTCTGAGGTAAATGCCTTATCACTTTAATTTAACATCTGAAGGAACTAAGGCACAGAAAGGTTAATTCCAAGGTCTTAAAGGTAAGAGTTTCTGGAACCAGCATGTAAACCCAGAGACTTCTATTCTTGTATCCGTGTTTTTGACCGCATTTCTGCCTCTGAATGATAGGAAAAACAGGCACTACAACTTATAAAAAGGCAGGAGTCACAACAAATCATGGAATGTATAGTTATACCTGTGTGTTGGAGGTGGGATTTGAGACATCACTATGAGATGATGTCTAAATGATTGCTTTCCTAAAATCTGAAGTTTTAGACATCTTCTGACAAGGAAATCATTTTAATGATATCCTAAAGTTTTAAATTCTATAATTCTATATTTTTATTCATTCAGAGTAGGAAGCAATTTCCCCTTTGTCATTCACATGCCAAAGACATAATGTAAATTTTTTCTTACTGGAATATCTCATGCATCTGTATGCTCATAGGATGCTCTGAGCATATTAAGTATTCCCTTTTGCAGCATACAAAATGCAGTAAATTTTATTGCTTCCATTTTTAGACCAACAAAAATAAAGCATAGCCAGGCATAGAGAGTTATACATTACGGATGGTGATGGATAATTAATGGATCTTAGTGTGTCTAAATGTTTAATGTATGACACATCAATTGCACACCACAAATATTTTTTTCTTAATTTTTTCTCAGAGGGATTTAATAAAAATTGGAGCACATCTTAAAACAATGTTTGCTAGCCTTCAGTTCTTTGCTGAGGATAATAATTGAAAGCACCTGGAATGCTGGCTTTCTGGCAAACATGAAAATTATAGCATTTAATTTATTTTTTCCAATTTATGTTTCTATTGTAGTAAACATACTAATAGACTAATAATATATTTAATACCATTCAATAATAAAGTAAGAGCATTTACTCGTTCATCACAATTGTTATGGTAGCTTTGTTTCTATTTCTTTAATCTTTCCTGCCAAGATCTCATCACGTGTAAATAATGTTTTAATCACCTATATTATGTGCAGTTGGGAGGGAAAACATTTGGCTGTGAGTAAAACATAAGCCTAAACTCTTACCAGGTTTACAAACTACCTCCATCTGTAACCAGCTTTTATTTCTGACTTCTTCAAAGGTGGAAGTATCCCACCAACTTCTCTTTTAAATTTTTCTTTACTCTCCACTGCCAAATACACACCCAAACTGACTAAGACTAGTATGAACTCTCTGGACTTGTTACCCTTATATGAGCTCTTCCTATCAGAACTTTGTGGTAAGTCTCCAGGTTTGGGCTCTTCTCCTAACGTACTTTACACATTGACTCCTGAATTTTCATTTATGCTGTTTTTATGGAAGTAGCTTTGAATAGAAGGGCGAAGAGCCAGAAGAAGGAAATTGAGAGGTGAGAGGAGGAAAGGTATTAAGATTAACCTGATTTTCTACATTCAATATCTCTTGCCCAGGTTGAACCTCTCATTTGTATAGCCACCTCTTACAGCAATTCTTGCTTGTATCACCTAATGATCTCTTTGTATGTCCAATGAGATTATGAACTCAGCGGTAGGACGTCCAGTCTATCCGGTCTAATTAGCATATTACCTTTTTATTAGTATAGATATTTGGACTTTTATCCCTGGAACATAACATGTCCTGTGTAATTTGCTCTGTTGCTTCTCAAATGATCTAAGATTTAGATTTCATCCAAATTCAGCTGTTAGAATCCCTACCCAAATTTAGTGTGAAGAATCACCTATATGAAGAGATAACTTAATGTTACACCTCCTTTCCAGATCTAATTGAGCTTTTCTAGAGATAGAGAAAATAAGAGTCAAGCAGTTGTCTGTGTAATTTTATTAGGTCATCACTCTTGGCTTATTTCTGTGTTGCTGTGATAACAAAATTGATAAAATGCAAGTATTTCAAAGTGGCTGTATTATACTCATTAAAATCAAACATGGTGTTTAAAGTTCTTCTTTTGAAAAATTATATAAATATAATAATGTCAAAGATATAAAAAAACAACAGGAGGGAGGAAATGATGAGATTTCTACTTTTCCCTCTTTGACATATTGCTGGTTTATAATCCATTATTATTATTCATAGAATGCATTAAAAATACATCCATGCTTGAGCATTCAGACTTTTGTTTTTACAGATGACACTGAATCTCAAAATAGCTCATTAATTGTTACTACAAATAAAACAAAGGGCATTATCAGTTTTAGTCTGACAGAATTTGTCATACAGCATTAATCTCCTGAGGTTGAAAACTTGAAAAATTGTAATGTATGTAAAAAGAAGTTAGATAAGTGGAAGAAAATAAATTATTAAAGTTTTATTTAAAAACCATGAAGTTTAGTCCTGCCCAATGTGGCTCAGTTAGTTGAGCATTGTGCCATGCACCAGGAAGTAGTGGGTTTAAGTCTGGTTAGGACACATGCCCATGTTTTGGGCTCAATCCCCAGGGGGGGGGCATGCAGGAGGCAGCCGATCCATGTTTCTCTCTCGCGCTTTTTCTTCCTATCTCTCTAAAATCAATAAGAAGTTTAAAGGACCTGTAAATTGTCTGATTTTTCTACGATGAAAGGCTAATGTTTCTTATTTTACATCTGGGAATATTTGCTCATGCATTGTCACATTTAAATATCATAATAATCCTATGAGGTAGACACATTATTAACTATTAGAGGCCTGGTGCACGAAATTTGTGCGCAGGTAGGGTCCCTAGGCCTCGCTGGCAATCAGGGCTGATCTGTGGGGCGACTGGTGGGGCAATTGGGGGGCTCCAGATGGCACCCGCCTTGGCCAGCCTGATGCCACCACTCGCCGGCCCCACCCCTCATAGCTGCCACCTGTCACCTCCCTCGGCAGGGCGACTGGCAGGGTGATTGGGGGGGGGGCACTTACACCCACTTTGGCTGGCCTGGGCCTGCAGCTGGGGGAAGCTCCTGTGTTGAGCATTTGCCCCCTGGAGATCAGTGCGCATCATAGAGACTGATTGTTCCGTCATTCGGTTGATTTGCATATTAGGCTTTTATTATATAGGATACGTATAAATGAGGAAATTATAACTCAGAGAAGTAAAACAATGCGATCAATGTTGCAAAACTAGGGAGTGGCTGAACAGGACACACTCAGGTTTGTCTTCTATAGAATCCATGCTTTTCTTGTCATATCCAGGGAGATAAGATATGAAAACCACCAAATACAGAGGCTAAACCACAGAAGATTTTCAATAAGTAAATGCAGTTCTTCGTCTCATCTTACCTCATATGCAGGTCTTACGAAGTTTTTAAGTTCATAATAAATATTCAAGAAAGTTTTTGATGTATTTTCAATAAGATGGGGAACAGGATATATACACATGGAGTGATACTTAGATTCCTTATGGTTTTAACCCTTTTTTCCATTCTGCTTTGGAAATAGGTCCCCCCAATTGACCTTGTCTTACACATAAAATTGGTAGTAAAACATATTTTATTCCTTAACTCTCAGTAAAGTCAAATCCAAGGAAAGCCATTCTTAATTCTGTTAGAGCAGTGGTTCTGAACCAGGGGGCTGATTTTGCCCTCCTCCCTCCCCCTGCCCCAGGGACATTTGGCAGTGTCTAAGACATTTTTCATTGTCAAAACTGGGGTACATGTTTGCTATTGGCATCTGGCGAGTCGTATTCAGATAGGTACTAAACCTTCTAAAAGGCACAGGACAACTCCAACAACAAAGATTTAGTGGACCTCAGATGTCGAGAGTGCCTTGGTTGAGAGATTCTGTGTTAGAGAGATGAATGGAAAATGAATGGGGAATACAATTTGGAAGCTGGCCACAGAATATATTTTCTGTTCACACAAAAACACACACACACAAGAAACCCCCCCCCCCCCAAAAGCCCTGCTAATGTGGCTCAGTGGTTGAGTGTTGACCCATGAACCAGGAGGTTAGGGTTTAAGTTCCGGTTAGGGCACACACCTGGGTTGTGGGCTCGATCCCCAGTAGTGGGCATGCAGGAGGCAGTCAATCAATGATTCTCATTATTGATGTTTCTATCTCTCTCTCCCTCATCCTTCCTCTCTCTGAAATAATAAAATATATTTTAAAAAACCAAAACTAAAAACACAAAACCACACCACAAAACAAACAAACATGCAAAATAGCCTGGCCACAAATATATTATTGTGTCAGTTTATTAGAACTTACATCCATTTTCAAGAAATGGTTTAGAATGGCTTATGTCAAAGTCAAGTGTGTGCATTGGTATATTCTTTATACAATATCATTATTCAATTATAAATAGAAAACAAAGTCATAAAGAATTAGGACAGATCTAGGCTGCTTAGAGTCAGGGCCGATAGGGAAACAAATGTTGCCTTTTCCCATGGCAATCTTGATGCAGATCTTCACATTGGCACATTTTGCGTATGTTTGTCCTCTTATATTCACACTAGTCCTGTGAAAGTTCAGGCAGAGATAAGAAAACTGGGACATGGACACACAATTACATTCTTTAAAGCAGTCAGGTCTGTACAAAAGCAGAGACACGAATTTCTGACTCCCAGTGTGTTTTCTACCTTTTTACTCTGATATAGTTTGTATGTACATTGTATCTCATAAATCAAAGCAGACAGCTCTATAATTTTGAATGTGAAAATAAGAATGAAAAAGAACAGAAAATAAGCACAGCTCAGAACTGAGGAAAATAAAACCAACAAATTATAATTTTCAGTTTCTAGTCACATTGCTGAGGCAACAACATACCCCAATAGTACCCAACACACAAAACAATCCCCAAAACAAAATGATGCCTGTTAAAAAAGGGACTAGAATAAAACTAAGAGGGTATGTGTGTGTTGATGTGTTTGGAGACTTGTAATGTGAGCGTTGCACTGTGTTCTCTGGGTGATCCAGGCTCCCTCCTTCATTCACTTCCCAGAACAAGCAGCCTGGGCAGGACCATCTGGCCCGTATTGATCCAGGTGAAGCTGTATCTGAAAACAAAACTGTATTTTAATAATATGAGGGGCAAGGAAAAGTTTTCTCTGAGAGACAGATAAGTTTTATTTTCTAACCATAAGCATTTCCCCCACTTGTTTAAATTTTGTTAAATACAATGTTTGGACTCTGCTCCCCTTTGCAAGTTAAATTCAGGAGTAGCAGCATGAAGTGGGGAGAAAATGTGGCAGCTCTTTATCAGCCAATAGAAATTGAAAACTGAAAAAACATATTGAAGTATTAATAAGAGATATATAGTGAATAAGCCTATGATGGGACAAATGGACTTGCTTTCCCCACTTACTATAATATTCCCTGCTATCTTCATTTATTGAATCTTGCTTATGGTATGGAGGCAGAATTGGAAAGGTTTATTCTAGAGGACTGGCCTTGAAAAAAGGCCAAAGAAAATAGTCAGTCTGATTTTTATCTAAGCTAATACCTGCCTCTCCTTGGTCAAAAACTGTACCTGCTGTCTAGTCTAGTTAGCCAGATGTCTACAGTGTAATTGAGGTGAAAAAAAAGAAGAATAAAAAATAATCTTTGCATATTTTACTTGAAATACTGCATATCAGATAATAGTATTTACTGAGAAGGAAGGACTTGTTGGTGATAGAGGATGGGTGTTCCCTTTTGGCTATGTTAAGTTAGAAGTAAAAAGTTTTATAAAGATTATATATGTGAAAGGTCTATGCTAGAGAGAATAATTTGGGGTTCATTGATATGTAGGTATCATTTAAATTAGGAGAAATAGAGTCCTGGCTGATATGGCTCAGTTGGTTGAGTTTCATCCCTTGCACTGAGGGGAACCCAGTTTGATTCCTGGTCAGGGCACATACCTGGGTTGTGGGTTCAATCCCTGGTCAGGGTGTGTACAGGAGGCAGCCAATAGATGTTTCTCTCTTACATCAATGTTTCTTCTCTCTCTTCCTCTCTCTAAAGTCAATATAATTTTTTGGAAAAAATAAATAAAATAGAAGTAGAGAGGCCCAGAACAGCTTTGGACACACCCTAACATTAAGCCTATCTAATAAAAGAGTAATATGCAAATTGACCATCACTCCAACACACAGGATGGCCGCCCCATGTGGACACAAGATGGCCGGCAGGGGAGGGCAGTTGGGAGGGACAAGCCCTAAAAGGGATGGCAGTTGGGGGCGATCAGGCCTGCAGGGGATGGCAGTTAGGGGTGACTGGGCTGGCAGAGTAGGGCAGTTGGGGGGCGACCAGGCCAGCAAGGGAGGGCAGTTAGGGGCGACTAGGCCAACAGGGGAGGGCAGTGAGGGGTGACCAGGCTGGCAGGGGAGGGCAGTTAAGGGTGACCAGGCCTGCAGGAGAGGATAGTTAGGGGCAATCAGGCTGGCAGGGGAGGGCAGTTGGAGGTGACCAGGCCTGCAGGGGAGGACATTTAGGGGCAATCAGGCTGGCAGGGGAGGGCAGTTAAGGGCAATCAGGCCAGCAGGGGGGCAGTTAGGCATCAATCAGGCTGGCAGGGGAGTGGTTAGGGGGTGATCAGGCTGGCATGCAGAAGCAGTTAGGGGCAATCAGTCAGGCAGGCAGGCGAGCGGTTGGGAGCCAGCAGTCCTGGATTGTGAGAGGGATGTCCCAGATTGGAGAGGGTGCAGGCTGGACTGAGGGACACACCCCCATGCACCAATTTCATGCACCGGGCCTCTAGTATATCAAGAAAAGGAGAAGATGGCTAAAGAGGGAAAACAGGCAGTATAAAGACCAGCAGATATGGTGTTAAATCTGCCATGAGAAGGATCATTTGCAGTTATATTTATTCATTTGCTGTTCTGAAAGATTGAGGCTTGTAGCTGAATATGACATGAAAGGACTTTTTGTGTGTGTTTATATTTTTCTTTAAAGTAGGCATGAATAATATGTATGCAGCTATTGAGAATGATCCACTAGAGAGAGAGAAATTGGTATTGCGGGATACAAGGGAGAAAACTGAAGGACAGACAGGTTCCCCGAGAGAAGAATGGGATTCTAATCAGAGAAGATGTGAGCCTTTGAGAGGAGCACAGACCGGCTTTCATCTCTGCTATGGAAGCGGAGCTGTTACGGATGAAAGAGATGCAGGTGTGTGGTTACATCTAGGTGTTTGTGGAGCTCTATTTCCCTAACAAAGTAGGAGTCAATGCCATTTGCTGGGGTGGAGGGAAAACGGGATGTAGCCTTGTTAGCAGGATGGAAAATGTAAAATAGTCCTTTTGGACAGTGGAAAATCAAGCATCATAAGAAAATGACAAGGTTACTAAGCAATGTTGTGTGATCTTTGGTGATTTGAGGACATTGTTGAATGGATGAACATCTCATTAGTGGTGATGAGGTCAAGGAATCAGAGACCCCAGCAGCAGCATTGGATCAGCAGTGGAATTATTTAGGGGAAGTTCCTGGCTGAATAACTACCCCCCCCCCCACTTTGGTCTCTGTAGAGCACCCATATTACCCTAAAAGTTTGATGCCATCATTCCTTTAAGCTTCTGATTTCAAATTTATGTCTATAGCAAATATCCATGGTGAACCCTAAAATATCAAATGCAAGAACTCTAGAGGCAATGCACATTTTAGCCTCCAGAGGTTGTGTGTGCCTAAGGACCTGGTAACAGGGGGCGGTGGTGGTGGTGGTGGGGAATTGAACAAGTTTTGCAGTCAGCAATCAGCTCCCAAAAAGACTAGACATTGACACTAAGTTAAATGGTGTAAAACAGGTTCCCTGTAGGCCCAAGAAATGACATCACAATGCAGCGTCATGAGGCAGATGACTGGCATTTAATCATTCTCTGGTTCATAGTATTCATTAATTTTCCTTAGGGGAGGCTACTTTGCAGTTAGATGATAATACTTAATGTCAGTTATAAAGGCATTTTTCCAAAATCTCTTCAAGAATCTAAAAGTGTTTACCAAGTAAAATGCTAACAATACGAGGTGTGCTGTAAAAATATAAGCAAATAGCCCTGGCTGGGTGGCTCTGTTGATTGTAGCGTCATCCCATACATCAAAAGGTTTCGGGTTCAATTTCCAGTCAGGACACAAACCTGGGTTGTAGGTTTGATCCCTGGCCCCGGTCAGTATGTGTGGGAGGCAACCAATCAATGTGTCTCTCACATATCGATGTTTCTCTCTCTCTTCCTGTCCCTCTCTCCCACTCTCTCCAAAAAGCATTGAACAAATATCATTAGGTGAGGATTAACAACAAAAACAAATTATACAAATAAGGTCATTACGGTTTGAAATTTAAAATAGTTTCAGCACCATTAGGGAGAAACAATACTCTCAAAGAACAAGCAGTATGTACATTTGTAAAATGTAAAGATAAAAGGAGTGATGTCAATGCAGCAAGTTCCAAAGTCACTGTAAGGGTGGTTCATATGATTGAAAAAAACAAAAACAGGAAAGTAGCATCTAAAGCCATTAGCAGGTGGCATGGCACTGACTGCCCAGGGAGAAATATTTGAATATACAAAAGAGGATTTATGAATCACCCTGTGATTTACTGGCAAGGATAGGAGTCCTAGCAATTTGCCAGAAGAATTGTTGTCACCGTTATTATTATTATTATTCACATCTAGTCTGAAAGCAAATTGGAGTGCCACGTGTTTCTAGTCAAGCATGGACTTTGGCTCAGGATGTATGTTAAAAGAAATAACATGCAAAATGCTTTGTCCAGTGCCTATCACAGAATAGAAATGTAATAAATGTGATTTTCCTCTGTGTTCGCAAATGTGACTTTATGGCTTGAACATTCCATATGCTGAAAAGACTGAAAGCTGTGGACCATGAAATAGCTGTGAAAACAGAAGAACATCCTAGGAAATTTAAGACAGGAAAATGCAACATTTTAGCTAACAAAATTTCTGAAAGAAAAAGAGGAAACTTATTTTAGGACCTTGATGTTTTATAGGAAAATTTCTTTAGATTTAAAAATACTGGCATTTCAGCTTCTGGTAATAGCAGAGTAGCTAGCCTGTTTGGATGGACTAATCCTCCTAAAGATAAGAACCATAAAACCCAACTCCTTCCAGGCACTGGAGAGAAAGAAAAGCAAACAGAAACTGCACAAGAGTTTACCCTTGAAAGCAGAATTGAAATGCGAAGGGTTTGTGAGTTCCTTGCTTTTAGCCTGAGAAGACCTCCTTATTCATGCATAACTTGGTTTCAGAAAATTGCAGGCATGTAAGCTTGAGGCGTCAAAGGACAGAGTTAAGGTGGAGAAAGAGTCAGTAGGTTAGGGCAGATTATCCTGAAAGGGACAGAGTCACAAGGGAGTGGAGCCCCCAGATCTGCCCCCAAAATTGTCTGTTTTTTTTTTTCATGAATAAATGTAGTAATAAAAAACAAAAACGAAAGAGAGAAAGAAGGAAGGAAGCAACTGTGGATATATTAATATCAAGCAGAGTAGAATTTATGGCAAGATATTAAAAAAGATAAAGTGAAGAATTTTATAATAGTTTCAAGTAATTAAGCTTAATTTTTTCCAACTTCTGAGCTCAGAGCATGCAGCTCTTGTGCAATGCTGCCATATCTAATAATATCCTGAATTAAGCAAGATTATGTAGCCTTAGAGGGATATGAGTCCTCAAATCCAGCTGAAAATGTTGAGTGAGGTTTGATCTCTAGTTCCTCATAATTCTTACATCTGGAGTATAAAACCTCTAACTTGACTATATTAGCTATAGAATGCTTTTTTCTTTAGGAAAATACATTCTTTAGCCAAATTGTCCCTTGAATGCTTTTATTACTCAAGAAGGATACCCTAGAAGAGTTGTCAATTGCCTTATCAAGTCCGCTGTGTTACGTCGGGGGCGGGGGGCAGGGGAGGGAAGAAAATGCTGAAATTAGGAGACAAATTTAATGCTTGCTCTTTCATTTTATACTTGCATAACCTTGGATAAAGCATTTACTTTTCTGAGACTTAGCTTTCTTATACTAAATCATAAAGCACTTTTGGAATATGAGCTATTATTTTCACTAACTAAATGACTCAAGTTTTTTCAGTTACGTGTAGAGCCCAAAATAGTGGATACTATTTGCAGATCTTAAGTTCTAGAACAGACCTGAACTTTGAAACTGAATAATCAGTGAGGCAAGACATAATGTGCTTTAACTTAATATTATTTCAAACCAGTATAGAATTGTACCATTTCTTGTTATGTTTAAAAAAACATCTTTTTGAGAGAATATTAAAAATTATTTTATATCGTAAAGAATGATGAGTAAATGCATTCTGAATAGAAATGAATGAGATCTCAAGAAGATTTTTGTGGTGTTTGTAATAATATAATTATACATTTTATATAGAACAAAATCAATACAAAAAAAGAAAGAAAAAAGAATGGCAATATTTTTTAAATATGCACTTATGTTGAATTAATAAAATTAATTGAGTTAATTAATAATTATGTTCTCCAGCATGTATTACTAAATTGATGTTTGATACACCGAAACTATTAAAAAGCTGATAAGTAGATTTTTCCCATAAGAATTACCAAGATTGATGAGGGCAAAAGGGAAAACTAATGGCGAAAGTGGCATAAAACATGATTATTATTCTAAAAATAAACAATGTCATGCCATGAAACAAAAAAAGCCATGGCCAGCTAGTTGTTAATACCCTAGAAATGCTCTTATGCAATAATTGAAACGCCAAAGCTAGTCATTCCCATTTTATTGGTAGAGGAAGCTGTAATATAGATTTTTATAGGAGCATTCAGTTACTGCTTTTATTCGTAACTCTTTTGTCCTTTTCAAATGTAACCAACTAATGTAAACTATTTTCAGCTGTACTGATTTATGTCATAATCATAGCAATTATAGCATGGCAGGTCCTATTGGACAAGTCAGCGGAGCCCTTTAGCCTGGCACTGCTGAATTACAGCTTTCAGGATGTACCCTGGGTCTTTAAAGTGTCTATCACTAAACCTTGAATGAAACCAATTTTATAAACATGGCAGAAGTTATGGGTGTTACCTCTCTTAAAGGCTGTCACTTTAGAAATCTGCACATTAATTCCAATACCAGTCATTACCCCAAAATATTTTGTGACTTTTCTTTGAGAATTATTGCAGTGAACTTTATTTTTAATATCCTAAATGGTAGAAAAATTTACTCTTTGTGGATGATCATAATATTTAAAAACAGATGTAGTTGTTTTGGAGCCAAGATGGTGGAATGAACATTTGAATATATATTCATTAACTTACCATTATATATGTTTATCTAACTATCCATCATCCATCTGTCTTTCTATCTATCTATTTATCATCTATCATCTATCTATCTATCTATCTATCTATCTATCTATCCATCCTATCTGAATAATACTAGAAATATCCCCAACTTTTAAAATAAAGTAATATTCTCTGTGCTACATAACCTGCTCTTTTCTCGATTCCAGAAAAAGTATTTGAAAAATATGTTGAACAAAGAATCATCTCTAAAATTGTTTCCAAGAAAATACTTCTGTATAGTATAAAGACAATTCAGTATATAATTTATAGTGTACTTATTAAAAGATATGTCACAATTTTGTAGCTGCATATGAACAAAAAAGAGTTTTGATTAAATGTAAAAATAGTTTACATTTTGTTTAATTTGAACTTTCAATTTTGAAATAATTTTAGACATAGACAAAGTTGCAAAAAAGAACTGAAAGTTCTTGCACAAAAGTTAATAGTTGATTTAACCAACATACAACATAGCAGGAAATTAACACATATAATACTGTTAAGTAATCTACAGACCCTACTCAATTGCCAGCTGTCCAAATTGTTCCATCTAGGATTCCATATTGCATTTAGTTGTCGTGTCTCGTAAGGCTCCTCAGATCTGAGATACTCAGTCTTTCTTTGTATTTCATGACATGTTTGAAGAAAAATGGCCAATTATTTTGCAGAATGTCTCCCAGTTGGGATTTGTCTGATGTTCCTTGATAATTAAATTCAGATTATGAATTCTTTGTAAGAAAAACACAGAAGTAATGCTATGTCCTTAGTACATCATAAGAGTAGACACAATGTCCATACATATCATTAACAGAGTTGCTGACTTGGTCAACTTGGTTCAGGCATATATAAAAGGTTTCTCCATTGTAAAGCTACTATTTTTCTGTTTGTAATAAGTAATTATCTTGTGGGGACATACTGTTAAATTATGCAAATATCTTATTTTTCATAACACTTTTACCCACTTATTTTAATATTCATTGATGAGTCTTGCCTGCAACAGTTTTTACTGTGGTTTGCCAAATAGCATTCCATCATTCCTTTTACATTTATTAATTGAAATTTCAGAGTAAGGGAGAACTGCCCATTTCTCCACATTTGTTTATATACTTAATGCTATTTATATTGGCATAGACTCATGGATATCTTGTTCTATGATTTATAATCCATTATTGTTATTTATAGTGTTGATCAAATTGCCCCAGATTTGGTCATTGAAAATTCCTTCAAATTTGCTCCTATTTCCTTTCTACATGTTCCAATTATTGGTTTTAAGTACTTGCATACTTTCTGGCAATACCAGCTGTTTTATTTTCATCTAGTACTTTTCCTGCTCAGCCCTGGAACCAATCATTTGAATTTTTATTTGTGAATGGTGTTCAGAAACCAAAATATGGGCGCTAGTTATGCTTATTCCTACTGTGGTGTTATTGCTTCTAGGGCTTCTCAGGGGATATATACAGGCATCTATATCAATATCTATATTGATTTATATGTCTTTTAAGTCTTAAAAATTCTGTGTAATACTGATTCTCCAGTTCTAATCTAACACTCCAGGGTTTATTCTAGCCTTCCTCAGTTATTATTTGTAACTCATTTCTTCTACAATGAGAAAACTGGCTCTAATTATACATATAATTTATTTGCTCCATTCTAAAATCCTTATTTCATAATTACTCATACTCCTGTGACAAATTTACTAACTATTGTAGAATATCTGTGTCTTTAGACTGTCAGCAAATAGTCACATAATGTTTTACAAGCTTACTTAGATTAGTTCTTTTCTTCCCTACACACTTAAGTGTAGTTTTATTATTCATTCGTAATGCAGTTGAGTTGTTTTATTATTGTTTGTATCTCATTTTGTATTCTCCCCACATCCTAGTTTATTTTAATTATTTAAAAATTATTTTTGCATGTGTATGTGCAGCTTTACCACGATACAGAAGTGTGTCAGGACTATACCCAGAGGTAACCTCAAAGCCTACCCTTCGACCACATTTGCATTCCATCATTTCTTCCACCACATTACCATCTATACCCTGTAGCTAACTAATCTTATTAATTTCAGATTCATCCTTATGCCTTTTATCTGTTTTCTTACTTTTTTTTCCTTCAACAGTCTTCTTTGTACTTGCCTATTTCTTTATGGAGTCTCTAATGTTACCAATTTGTCTACATCAATGGAAGATACCAACCAGAGGAATCAAGTCAGAAATAAAGATTTAGGTTGAAATTGTTCCTCAAATGACATCAATTTAGCAAAAGTGAAAAAAATGTGTATTTATATGAATACATCATGAGACTAACTTAATTAAAATGCAAAAGCATTTCATCTTACTCTGGCTGGTTGACTCAGTTGGTTGGAGCATCATCCCCTATGCCAGAAGGTTAGGGGTCTTGTTTCCACTCAGTGCACATACCTAGGTTGTGGGTTTGATTCCCAGTTGCATTGCAATCAGTGTTTCTCACAATGTTTCTCTCTCTCTCTTCCTTCCTCTCTCTCTAAAGTGTACTATCCTCAGCTGAGAAAAAAACATATTATCTTAAGCAGGAGAAAGAGTGAGCAGAAACAAATGATAAAAATTAGGGCACATTGTGTGTTCACAGAGCCTGCACAGTGATATGGCATTTATCCTTCTCTGCTCTTTTCCCAGGTCTTTCCCTTTCAAAGCATTGGCCTGATTCCTGATGGGCCACCTAGATTCTTCTGTCAATCTGAGATCTTGAAAGGCTTTTAAAGCAAAAGTTTTCAAAGGTAACATTAAATGTAATTGTCATTAAATTGTAATAATTCCATTCTAAAATAGACTTTATCCTTTAAAAGAAGTTTTAGGTAAACAAAAAAATTGAAGGGAATGTACAGATTTCCCTATACCTATGCCCCCAACCCCCACACATACATCACCTTCTCTATGATCAACATCAGTCTCCAGAATAGTACTTTATTTATTTATTTTTACCAAGGATGGACGTATGTTGAGCCATCACATCACCCAGGGTTCATTGTTTACCTTAGGGTTCACTCTTGGTATAGTACAGTGATGGCAAAGGTGACACGCGAACTCATTTTTTTGGTTGATTTTTCTTTGTTAAATGGCATTTAAATATATAAAATAAATATCAAAAATATAAATCTTCGCTTTACTATGGTTGCAAATATCAAAAAATTTCTATATGTGACATGGCACCAGAGTTAAGTTAGGGTTTTTCAAAATGCTGACACACCGAGCTCAAAAGGTTTGCCATCACTGGTATAGTACATTCTATGGGTCTGGCAAAAAGTATAATGACAGATATCTATCATTATAATATTATGCAAAATATTTTCAATGCCCTAAAAATCCTTTGTGCTCTGCCTAGTCATGTCCACCCCACCCCTGGAAACCACTGATCTTTTTTTTTTTTTACTGATTTTTTTTTTTATGTAGTTGAGATCATATACTATGTAGCCTTTCAGATTGGCCTCTTTCAGCTTGTAAATATGAATTTAAGGTTCAACTATGTTTTTTTCATAGTTTGATGGCTAATTTCTTAAACTACTGAATAATATTACATTATCTGAATATATCACAGTTTATTCACCTACTGAAGGACATTCTAATTTTTAACACTCTTTTTTTTAAAAAAAATATATTTTATTGATTTTTTACAGAGAGGAAGGGAGAGGGATAGAGAGTTAGAAACGTCGATGAGAGAGAAACATCGATCAGCTGCCTCCTGCACATCTCCTACTGGGGATGTGCCCGCAACCAAGGCACATGCCCCTGACTGGAATCGAACCTGGGACCTTTCAGTAAAGCAGGCCGATGCTCTATCCACTGAGCCAAATCGGTTAGGACTAATTTTTAACACTCTTATATAATAAAAAGCTAATATGCAAATTGACCGAATGGCAGAACGACCGGTTGGTATGATGCACACTGACCACCAGGGGGCAGATGCTCAACACAGGAGCTTCCCCCTGGTGGTCAGTGCGCTCCCATAGGGGGAGCTCCGCTCAGCCAGAAGTCGGGCTCATGGCTGGCGAGCACAGCTGTGGTGGGAGCCTCTCCCGACTCCGTGGCAGCGCTAAGGATGCCCAAAGCCTACTTGGGCACGCTCCCTGCAGGTAGCGGGCCTAAGCCGTCAGTTGGACATCC
>NW_005871329.1:1294774-1297597 GCF_000147115.1 Myotis lucifugus
TTCCAGACTGTGAGAAGATGCAGGCTGGGCTGAGGGATGCCCTCCTGAGTGCATGAATTTCGTGCACCAGGCCTCTAGTTATGAATAAAACTGCTATAAACATCCATGCAGATTTTTGTGTAGATATGAGTTTTCAACTCTTTTGGGTAAATATCAAGGAGCATGATTGCTGCATTCTCATCCTCTTTATATTGTCTTTCACAGAGCAGAAGTTTTTAATGTTAATGTAGTTCAATTTTCTGATTATTTCTTTCATGGATCATGTCTTTGGTGTTTTATCTAAAAACCACATCACTAGTTTGGCCACTATTGCTCAGTCGTTGAGCATCAACCCATGAATTAGGAAGTCAAGATTCAATTCCCAGTCAGGGCACATGCCGAGGTTGCAGGCTCAATTCCCAGTAGGGGGCATGTGGGAGGCAGCTGATCAATGATTCTCTCTCATCATTGATGTTCTATTTCTCCCTCTCCCTTCCTCTCTGAAATTATAAATATACTAGAGGTCCGATACATGAAATTTGTGCGGGGGAGAAGGGGTCCCTCAGCCCAGCCTGCGCCCTCTCACAATCTGGGACCCCTTGGGGGATGTCTGGCTACCGGTTTAGATCAGGCCTAAACCTGCAGTTGGATATTCATCTCGTAATCTGGGACCCCTTGCTCCTAACCGCCTGCCTGCTCACTTCTTACCGCTTGGCTTGCAGCACCTTAGCGCTGCCGCAGAGGTGGGAGAGGCTCCCCCCACTGTGGCTGTGCTTGCCAGCCCAGCCTCTGGCTGAACAGCGCTCCGACTGTGGAAGCGCACTGACCACCAGGGGTCAGCGTTGATCGCTTGCCCCCTGGTGGTCAGTGCATGTCATAGCGACCAGTTGTTCTGGTTGTTCTGCTGTAAGGGTCTCTGGGCTTTTATTATATAGGATGACATCACCATATTCAAGGTCATCTAGGTTTTCTTTCATGTTATCTTCTAGGAGTTTTATAGTGTTGTGTTTTACACTTAGGCCTGTGATCCATTTTGAGTTCATTTGAATGAAGGGTATAGGTCTGTGTCTAGATTCTTCTTTTTTCTGCATGTATTGGTTCAGCATCATTTGTTGAAAAGACAATCTTTGCTCCATTGTATTACCTTTGCTCCTTTGACAAAGATCATTGACTATTTTTATGGGAGTCTATTTCTGAGCTTTATATTCTGTTCTATGGATCTAATTGTCTAACCTTTCACAAATACCACCCTCTCTTGATTACTATAGTTTTATAGTAAGCCGTGAAGTCAGGTAGAGTCAGTTCTCTGACTCTTCTTTTTCAATATTGTGTTGGCTATTCTGGGTCTTTTGCGTATCGAATAGCTGATCTTAGCAGAAAAGTTTTGAGATTATTGCCATTAAATATGTTAGCTATAGATTTTTTGTAGATAGTCTATCAAGTTGAGAAAGTTAACCTCCATTCATGGTTTACTGAGAGATTTTATTATGAATGAGTGTTAGATTTTATCAAATGCTCCTTCTATAACTCTTAATATGATCATGTGATTGTTCTTTATAGCCTGTTGATAGAATTTAGTTCTATCTGTTTTTGACTCATGCAATTTGACACTTTATTGTTATACAGATACATGTTAAAAACTGTTATACCTTCTTCCAGAATTGACTTCTTTATTATTATGAAATGGGCTCTTTTATCTCTGATAACGTCCTTGCTTTGATGTCTGCTCTATCTAAAATTAATATAGCTACTCCTGCTTTTTTGTATTAGCATGATACATTTTTCTGCATCTATTTACTTTTAATTTGTACATGTCTTTATATTTAAAGTAGTTTTCTTGTAGGCCATTCATCGCTGTTGTGTTTTTTTTATCCATTCTGACAATCTCTGTCTTTTAAAAAATTTTTTCTTTATTGTTGAAAGTATTACAGATGTCCCCTTTTATTCCCCATTGACCCCTTCACCCAGCCCCTGCCCCCTATCCCCCAGGCATTCACACACGATTGTCTGTGTCCATGGGTTATGCATATATGCATATAAGTTCTTTGATTTTAATTGGTGCATTTTGATAATTGAAAAAATGATTATTGATATAGTTGAATTAATATCTACCATATTTGTTACTGTTTTCTATTTGTTGCCATTGTTCTTTTTTCACTAATTTTGTCTTCCACTCTTTTTCTGATTTTTGTGGTTTTCAGTCAGCATTTTAAATAATTTTATTTTCTCTTTCCTTAGCATGACAGCCATACTTTTTTCATATGGTTGCTCTTCATAATTTAAATGTACTTTTTATTTTTCTAGAAGAGGCCACACTGCTTATAAGATTTATTCTGGAAAATTTTTATGAAAAGGAAAAAAGAAATTCTGTTATCATGGAAAGCTCCCTTAACACACCATTTCCATAGAGAATCATTTTAGCTGGTATGGGATGATAAAGGTGGAAGAGAGAGAATAGATTTAGGTTCATGGAATAGGGAGCTTGTTAGAATGGGCACTAAAAAATCAGGTGAATTGCAAATAGGAAGAAGAGGCTATCATCAGTGACCTGTCACCTTGGCTTAAGGAAGGTTGGAAATAGGGATATAATGGTTTCTTATGAATAAATAACTCTACCTGTGGGGTAAATAAGCATTAAAACTTCAATTTTGAAGGGCATGCTACTCTAAATAAAAATATCTACCTCAATAGATTAATTTCTTCATAGTTTTCTACTTTAAGTTCCAGAGTTAATAGATCATTGGTTATCCCTTAGAACAGTGGTCGGCAAACCGCGGCTCGCAAGCCACATGCAGCTCTTTGGCCCCTTGAGTGTGGCTCTTCCACAAAATACCACATCGGGCG
>NW_005871329.1:1297868-1328061 GCF_000147115.1 Myotis lucifugus
CCATGCGCAGAAGTCGGTTTTCGGCCTGGGCGAGTCTATTTTGAAGAAGTGGCGTTAGAAGAAGTGGGGGGTGTCAGTCGGTCGGTCGGGCGACGGGAGATGTGGCGCAGGCGGGCCGCGGGATACGCAGCGCGGGGGGGGGGGGGGGGGGGGGGGGGGGGGCCCCCCCCTCCCGTTTTTTTATGGCCCGAGTTGAGTGAGCCAGTAGTCACGTCCGCAAATTGCTACTCGAAGCATAAAGTTACCTGTATTTTTCCAACCAGCTGCAAATCCTACAGGTATTTTTGTCATCAATTTAAGAATTATAATTCTTTTGTGTTGGTGGCTTTATTATTATAAAATGAGGACGTTATTAGCAAAGGCCAGCTTAGGAGTACCCTAATTAAGTTAATAACAATGTACCTACCTATATAGTTTAAGTTTAAAAAATTTGGCTCTCAAAAGAAATTTCAATCGTTGTACTGTTGATATTTGGCTCTGTTGACTAATGAGTTTGCCGACCACTGCCCTAGAATAAAGTAAGTGTCATTATTAGTGTAGATAAATTTAAGATACATCTATGTTACTCTACAAATTTAGATCATTTCAAGAGCTGTAATGCTCTGTATAAAACCAAAGAATTTTACTTTCCAGCTCATATCATTAGTCCTTGTCAGGTATATTAAAATATATTCCACAAAACTACATACACACACACACACGTGTGTGTGCTTCTTGGATTCAAAGTGAAAAGATTACACATTGTGTATATTTTGTATAGGCATTGCTTATTGTGTTATTTGCTAATTCTTAGGTTAAGGAGTGGAAAATATCAGTATTTGCAAATTATGTAAGTCCTGAACAAGAAGTTGAATCAGGTATTTATATGTGCAGTGTTATTTTGGTGAGCCTACAATCACTTGCAATCACTTGAGTTGAAATCATGTTTCTAAAGTGACACTTTCTGTTTCTTAAAGACTTTGGTGCAAGTATTTGGCTGAACACTAACTTATTAAGAAGCCAACATCGGATTTTGTTTAATCTTAAGTACACCTTCTTGCTGTTTGTTTTATATTTAACCTGTATGTTGTTTGTTTCTTCATTCCTGCCTTTAAAAAAATGAAGTACTTATTAGTGTTTCTTTTTATTCCCTCTACTGGCTTTTTAGCTATACCTCTGTGTTTTATAGTGATTAACCTACAGATTATGTATACATACTTAATTTATGACAGACTAACTATATTAGCAGTATATCATTTCACAAACAATTCAAGAACCTTAAAGACATATCATTTCATTTGTTGCCATAGATATATTTTCTTCTATTGTCATATTATATATATATATATATATATATATATATATATATATATATATATTCATTCTTCTCTTTTTATTCTTTATTCTTTTTTTGTAGTACAGGTCTGCTGTTGATAAATATTCTGACTGTTGTTTCCTTGAAAATCACTTTATTTCACAGTCATTTTTGAAGGATAGTTTTACGGGACATGGAATTATAGGTTGCATTTTTTCTTTCAGCTCTTTGCAGATGTAAATCTATTACCTTTTTAATTTCAATTATTTCTGATGAAAGTAAGCATCTTTTAATTTTCCCCACAAATGTAATATGCCTGGTTTTTCTGACTACCTTTAAGGTTTTCTTTTTCTTCTTTTTTTTTTGTTTGTTTTGTTTCAGCAGTTTAGTTATAATGTGCCCAGCTATGATTATCTTTATATTTATCCTGCTTGGTTCTAGAATGTGTGGCTGATGTCTTTCATGAATTTTTCAAAAATAAATAAATAAATAAATAAATAAATAAATAAAAGATAAATAAATTCATCCATTATCTCTTGTATCCATTTCTTCTTTCTTTCTGGTATTCCAATACACATATGCTCTCTAGACTATTGACATTTTCCAACAGGTGTCTGATTCATTGATCCTTTATTATTCTGTGGCCATTTTACTATTAAGTCTTTCCAATAAATTCTTAATTTCAAGTACTGTACATTTTTCAATTCCACAATTTCTGTTTGGTTGTCTTTTAGAGTTTCCATGTATTTTTAAAAAAGACTTCAATTCCTCTCTCACTTTTCCTTTTCCCCTAAATCCTTCCTCTCTCACTTTGTTTCTCTTTCTAAATTCTTTAACCTCTTTATAATGGTTATTTTTAAAGTTTTCCTTTGCTATTTTGGACACCTGGATCATTTGTTCATATGCTTCTATTGATTGCTTTATTCTTTGATTTGGAGACACATATTTCTGCTTCATATTTATCCTAAGTATTTTATTTTATGTCCAACTTTGTTTATAAAATATTGTTAGAGATACAACTGGATAATACTTTTCCCAGACGTACTCGCCATTCCCATTTCAGACAGTCCAGGGTGGAGGGATAATCTCTTTGATCAAATTGGGATTGCCCTGTGTTGGACTCGGGATGCAGCCTTACTTAGTTTGGTTTATATAAGATATTTAATGTTACTCTTCTTCAGGAGTGCTTTGGATCCCTGTAAGACTAAGAAACATGTATCTGTTTTTCAGTCCAGTCCTCATTCCCATATGCGACTGTTTTCTGAGCAACCTTCCTTTGAGGGAGAAGTATTGATTGAGGAGAGTCAGCTTTGTGTTTGAGGTTTCTTCCACTTCCATTTATCATGTAATCAGGACTGCTTTTAAAAATAAGCTCATGTTTCCTTGTTATAGTAAAGTCTCTTAACCTCCTCCAAGTGCTAATACTGAGAGTAGGAAATTAACTGCAGGAATAAAAGTGCCACTGTTTTCTATTCATCATTCTTTTCAATGACTTTAATAAAAATTACATTTTTAAGAAGTATCTGATGGCTTTTGGTTGTTATGGCAAGAGCAATGATATTTGGCAATGTTCTATCTTCTAACTAGAATTAAAACACTGATTCTTTTCATCTGAAGCTTGAATGGAGGCTTATTTTATACATTAACTAGAGGCCTGGTGTACTAAATTCGTGTATGGGTAGGGTCCCTAGGCCTGGCCAACAATCAGGGTCGATCAGGTTCCCCGCCTCCTGGCCTCCCTGCCTCCTCCTTCCCTCGCTTCCTCAGTGCCCCACTGCTACTGCTGGTCACCGGCCATGTTTCTCGCCACCCCCTGGTGGTCAGCACACATCATAGAGAGCAATCAAACTCCTGGTCTCCCGGTTGAACTCCTGAGGGGGCAATTTGCATATTAGCCTTTTATTATATAGGATTTTTTAGTCTGCAAAGTGATGTTACCAGTAGTGAGGTCTTACTAACACTGAGCTATGGCAGAGACAGTGTGCTATGAAATATTTGAGAAAATACTGCTGTAAAGGTATTATTTTAGGCAAGGGAATGGCTTTCATTTATTGAACTGTCCTTAAGTCTAATCATATTAAATATTAGTAAATCCAGTATATATTATTTTATTGTTTGTATCATAAACACTATAAAGCTTATAATAAATAAAGTATAAACCCTTGCCATTTGGATTTCTGTCTGTGCTTAATGGCGCTGTCAGGAATGTCTGAACCTATTACACATAGATATCATTGTTGGTATTGATGGATAATTAGGACACAGTGAGAATATGAGGAATTGATGAACAAAATCCATTTGGAGCTTTGCTAAAACAGTGGCAGATGAGATTATATAATTGTTTAACAAATACTCATTGATTGGTGACTACTTACAAGACACCATGGGAAAAATACTGGGAAATACATTAAAATTTGTATGCCTGTGTATACTTGGAAGCTAAATATAAAGTGGGAACTTCTGGTACTGGAGGTAGAAATAGAACAAACTCTCAAGAGTGACCTTGTGTCTCTCTCTTGTTATTTGAAGTTTACTTTGGCTTTTTTCAAGGAAGACATAAAAAAAAGGTAAATGTCATAAAAAATAGATTAGAACATTTCTGTTCCATTTGTGAAGTACTTATTTTTTAAAAGATCATTTTATGGGTGTGGTAAAAGAGAATTGAAAATACGTCATTAGAAATTCTTGCCTCTTGCGTTTGGTCCTGTGTTCTCTAAAGGGAAGAATGCAAGAAAGATCTGACCAAGATCAGTAGAAAGAAACCAGTGACCTATGAAAGTGGTTTGGAGAATAGAAAATATTTATGGGTATTTATTTTGGGAAACTTTAAGGTCAATGTTATTTAAATGCTATTAGTGAAGACCTGACTACTCTAGGAATGGATGATGGTCCTTATCAGATATGCAGATTAATTTGACTTCTAAACTTGTGCAATTACTAACCTCTAGAACAAGCATGTCAAACTCACAGCCTGCCGGCTGCATGCAGCCCACAACGAATATTTTTGCGACCCAGCCAATATAATGGTATGTAAGAAACCTTTTAATAAAAATTTCATAACTTAATTTTTACAATATCCTATTATCATATTATTAATAATGAACTAAAACGTTCACTAATGACTGATTACTATAATCGTGTTGCATTCATTTCCCTTACATGCCTTACATGCAGGCACACCATTTCTCTCCACTAATACTAGCAGCGAATATTTTAGCAGCCGATTGCCACATCATTAGTCTTGGACTGACTTGTTTGGTGTGCACAACAGGAAATATTTTACTCTCAGAGAACAAGAAAAATAGGTTTATTTGCATTACACTTATTAATTTGTGCAGTTATGCAGTGTCTGGAAAGTTAATGTTCAAGAAAAAACATTAATTTTTATTTAAATGTTCTATTTTATGTTAACAATTACTCATTTATTTCAGCCCTTTGTATTCAGCATGTCTCTATCGAAATAAACTTATATTTCTATGAAAATTGAAGCTTTTTTGTGTGTGTGTCCCACATAAATTTAAACCCTGTTTATTTGGCCCGTGTTAGCCTTTGAGTTTGACATGCTTGCTCTAGAAGAACCTCTGAATGATTCACACAAAAGGATGAACACTCTTGCTTTCATGGGGCCATTGTAACATGCTGCTTATAATTTCAAGTGTCATTTTTCTACCATAGAAGTAATAATTGATAATATCACCATTTCAACAGACATTTATTACTTACCAAGAATGTTCCAGATACTGTGTTTTTTTTAAGGACCCTTAGTTTTAATATTTTATGCTATGCCCTGGATGGACATACAAAGATAAATATAACAAAGTCTATGTTCTCCTGAAGTTAAGGTATAGTTTATTTTTATTTATTTTTTTCTTTATTGATTAAGGTATTACATATGTGTCTGATTGCCCCCCCCCACCTCATGCCCTCACCCCCCTGGTGTCTGTGCCCATTGGTTAGGCTTATATGCATGCATACAAGTCCTTTGGTTGATATCTCCCCCTTCCCCCCTCCCTCCCCTACCTTCCCTCTGAGGTTTGATGGTCTGATCGATGCTTCTCTGTCTCTGTTTTTGTTCATCAGTTTATGTTGTTCATTATATTCCACAAATGAGTGAGATCATGTGATATTTATCTTTCTCTGATTGGCTTATTTCGCTTAGCATAATGCTCTCCAGTTCCATCCATGCTGTTGCAAATGGTAAGAATTCCTTCTTTTTTACTGCAGCGTAGTATTCCATTGTGTAGATGTACCACAGTTTTCTAATCCACTCATCTGCTGATGGGCACTTAGGCTGTTTCCAAATCTTAGCTATGGTACATTGTGCTGCTATGAACATAGGGGTGCATAGATCCTTTCTGATTGGTGTTTCTGGTTTCTTGGGATATATTCCTAGAAGTGGGATCACTGGGTCAAATGGGAGCTCCATATTTAGTTTTTTGAGGAAACTCCATACTGTTTTCCACAGTGGCTGCACCAGTCTACATTCCCACCAGCAGTGCAGGAGGGGTTCCTTTTTCTCCACATCCTCTCCAGCACTGTCGTTTGTTGATTTGTTGATGATAGCCATTCTGACAGGTGTGAGATGATACCTCATTGTCGTTTTGATTTGCATCTCTCGGATGATTAGTGACTTTGAGCATGTTTCATATGTCTCTTGGCCTTCCTTATGTCCTCTTTTGAAAAGTATCTATTTAGGTCCATTGTCCATATTTTGATTGGGCTGTTTATCTTCCTTTTGTTAAGTTGTATGAGTTCCCTGTAAATGTTGGAGATTAAACCCTTATCAGTGATAACATTGACAAATATGTTCTCCCATGTAGTGGGCCTTCTTGTTGTTTTGTTGATGGTTTCTTTTGCTGTACAGAAGCTTTCTATTTTTATGTCATCCCATTTGTTTATTTTCTCTTTAGAACAGACATATAGACCAATGGAATAGAATAGAGAACCCAGAAATCAACTCAAACCACTATGCTCAATGAATATTTGACAAAGGAGGCAAGAACATACAATGGAGTCAAGACAGTCTCTTCAATAAATGGTGTTGGGAAAATTGGACAGATACATCCAGATACTGTTTTAATTGCTAGAGATATAATAATAATGAGAAAATTGACCAAATAATTCATCACCAGAATGAGAACCCTTTAAAAATGGTGGTATAAATAGTTATAGCTGCATAATAAATGTAAAATGTAACTATGGTATTTAATTAGAAAACATACACTCTTTAAAGGTTGTTGTCATAAAAGAGGAAGTAGTGAATGTTCACAATACTGTGCAATAATAGTGGCTAAATTAAAGACTTGTGGGTGGGGTGCCTCCAGGTTAACCCTCACTCCCAATAACCCCAGTCTCCTGTTATGTAAGCCCTTGTGGAGCCCCCTTTTCTCACTGAATTAGAGGTGGTTCTGTGTGGCAAAGGATACTTTGTAAAAGGACTTGCAGCATCCTGCTTGGCCTTTTGCAATACTTACTCGTGGTGCCCTGAGCAGAGGTGGAAAGAGATAAAGCTCTCACAGTGGTAGGCTAGAAAGATCACGTGGGAGACTCAGTAGAGGCTGTTAGACCACCTGAGGGCAGAGAGGTTCCCAAGGAGCCCCAAATCATTCTAGCCCCCAGCCTTTCGAAGTCAGCCCATGGATGTCACATGCAGCTGGGACAAGCCCTCCTCACTGAGCTCTGCTGAAATTGCAGATTTGTGAGGAGAAAAAGATAGCTTTGGACTTAAGTTGCTAAATTTGGAGTAATCATAGATAGCTGGCACAGAATTTCATATGCTGCCATAAAAGTGGAGGGCTGCTGCCACACAAATCGCAGTGTGGGACACTGGCTTGGGGACAGGTGACAGGAAAATCTGGAAGAGCCACAGATGATTATTAGAGAAAGATGTAAAGGCTTTGAGGGGAAAGTGGGTGAAATTAGAAGGACAGTGAGAAACTGTTATATTAGAGTGGAGCAAAATTATGTACCGGCAAAACAATGAAATCTTGTGTTATTCATAAGGAAAATAGAAAATATCATCTAATCCCTGAGGTTCTTGCTAAAGAGGTTTCCAGATACAGTGTTAAAATTGCCAACTGGCTATGATAAAATATGAGAAGAGCCAGAGGGACTAAAATTAAAATGTTTAGTTTTCTAATAGAACTTAAAGGAAATACAGGGATTTAGAACAGTTTTTCCAGCCAGCAAAATGCTCTCAAAGAGAAATGGCCTTGGGGCAAAGATAAAAATAAGAGGTATGGATGTAAAACTCTTTGTTAGGACCCCAGAAAGATTTAAGGTTGTGCTGCAGGTAAACAATAAGATCACCAATTCTATTTAGGGCACGCCTCATTGTGTTTCTGAGAAGCTTAGGGGCAGTTCCCCACAATAGCCACACACACAACCCAAGATATAAAGGACATGTCTTAGAAAGAAATGTAGGTGTAATTTTTATCTAATGATTTGAATCACAATTCGATGCATAGGAAGCCCACAATACTTTTAAAGGAATAATATCACCATGGACTCTGGGCTTCTATTTTCCACAGTGATAGCTGGAACAGTAATCTGGATAGGACTGCCTTTCCCTCTACCTTCAATACCAAGCAACTTGCCTCCCCTGAGTCCTGGAGCTATAGAGATCTACTGGCTGAAATGTTTAGATGAGTTCCCCCCCCCCCTCCCCGCCCTCAGTTGAACTGGCTCAACTGATTGGGATGGAAGCAGAGTCTAAAGGCATAGACTGGCAAGTTTGATCACAGAAAGTTCTTATCATTTCGATCTTTGTGTGGGAGACAAAGGGGATGTGAGTGCTAATTGTGCTTGATACACAAATGTCTAGTGAGAAACTGAATACATGCGACAAGTCTCGTCTGCCTTTCAGGCTTGAGTGTATGAGACACAAATGCAAACAGGCATCAGATAGAACTGACAGTGTATGAAACTAGAGAGCACCTTGCCTTTCTCCATCTGCACTATCCTACTTAGTAAGGGTACCCCAAGTATCAAATATAAACCCCATAGGCACATAGAGAAAAACATCATCCATCTAAACTGATCCGTCATTCAAAGGGAGGCTGTCCAGATTAAACAATTAGGATGTGAAAACAATCAAATAAATCTGCCAGAGGAAAGAGTTGAACACGGAAAGAAAAAAAAAAAAAAGAAGACCATGTAAGTAAAACCAAGTGTAATGCAAATAAGACAGTCTGGGGTCTAAAATAATGATTTAAAATTTTTTTTTATTTATTTCAGAGGGGAAGGGAGAGGGAGAGGGAGATAGAAACATTAATGTTGAGAGAGAATCATTGATTGGTTGCCTCCTGCACGTACCCCACTGGGGATCAAGCCCACAACCCAGGCGTGTGCCCTGACTGGGAATTGAACCTCGACCTCCTGGTTCATAGGTCGACGCTCAACCATGGAGCCACACCAGCTGGGCTAAAGTCATGATTTTTTAAAATATAAAATCCAGTAGATGAATCATAGGAGATAGCCACTAGGAGAAGTTCATGTTGAAACACGAAAATTGAACTGGAATGTCCTGAATTCCCAGGTTCTTGTCTCCATGGTTTTGAAGAATGAAGCCATGGACAAAAGTGATAGGTGAAAAGTACAGAAACTTTGCTGCAAGCAGACACTATCTCTAAAACCTAATTCTAAATTCTAAGCCTAAGACTCTGTCCCTCCTGGCCAGACAGAGGGGCCCTGAGAAAGGTGACTGCTGCTTTCTTTGTCTTGAGGCATTAAATATGCTGTAATTCTTTTTTTTTTAAATATATTTTATTGATTTTTTACAGAGAGGAAGGGAGAGAGATAGAGAGTTAGAAACATCGATGAGAGAGAAATATCGATCAGCTGCCTCCTGCACATCTCCCACTGGGGATGTGCCCGCAACCAAGGTACATGCCCTTGACCGGAATCGAACCTGGGACCTTTCAGTCCACAGGCCATGCTCTATCCACTGAGCCAAACCGGTTTCGGCAATGCTGCTGTAATTCTTTGTCTGAACCTGACCTCTTCTTGTTGGTCATTTTGCTACATAGAGTTAGTTTCAAAGCTCAAAGCCCACGTGGTGTCCCCATTTTCTCTCCCCCTTATCTTGTTGGTTGGAGTCACTGTTGATTTATCTTATAGCTCTCCCAGTTGTGCTGGCAGAGAAAGCCTTATCTTATGGCCCCTCCCAGTTACTCAGGTCAGGGCTACTTTTGACCTAACTTATGGTCACTTTAACTGCTTAGGCCCAAGATGCCTTGTAGTTTATGGCTGTCTTTAATTGTACAGGCCAGATATATTTCTACTCTGCTATTCCATTTCTCTACTCTCTGTACAAGTAAGATAAACATCCTGGTGTCTTTACGTCTCCGTTATGTAGTCCTTCCCCCATAGACCCCTTTCATTCCTAAAACTTTCTAAACCTGTCTCATTAAACTAGCTAGCTAACCCTTTCAATGTGCAACAAGTAGCTCCCAGCAGCGTGCTGAAAGATAAAGAAAAGGAATCACAAATAAAAAAGACAAAATACTTGGAAGACCAATTCAGACGACTTATGAGTAAAATAGGTGATCCAATTTTTTTTTTTTAAAGAGAAAAAGGATAAAGGAGAGGCAGTAATCAAACAATTAGAGGGAAACTTCTCTAAGCTGAGAAAAGATGTGAGTGCAAAATTTAAAAGCTTCACCAAGTTTCAATCTGGGTGGGTAAAAAAATTACATGAATCTGGACATAGCTTGACACGTGAACTGGACATCTAGACATGACTTCAAAGGAAACATTGATCTGTTGTTCCAATCATTTGGTTGTATTCGTTGATTGATTCCTGTATGTGCCCTGACTGGAGATGGAACCCGCAACCTTATTATCAGGACGATGCTCTAACCAGCTGAACTACCCGGTCAGGGTTTCACATTTCCCATGTACAGAAAATACATGCGAAATGACCACTTAAATAAACAAATAAGCAAAGGTATGTTAAAGTGGGGGAAGATGAAGAAAAAAGTAAATAACTTGTGAAATGAGCCTTGTGACATAAGTAATTTGCAAATAATAACAAATTCACCTGGATTGTGTGATATGAATACCAATGAAGAACTGTTTAAATAGGAGAGGAAATTTCTATCAGCTAATAAATTATCCAGGAAAACCTAGGAATGTAAGAAATATTGGGGGGGGCGGAGGGAGAGGAAAGAAGTACAAACATTTATAGGTCTTAGCTGGGAGTGGGGCAAAGGAAGAGAAAGTAGAATAAAATATTCTAAAAATAGAATCCTATAGGAAAAAAACCAAAAGGGAATTAGGGAACATTCTGCATTGTGGAGAAAACAGTAATCCTCAATGCAGAAAATAATGGGTATCTTGTGCATAAAATATTAAAGTCATCAGTTTGAGATTAAACAGTAACATAAGTAAACTGAAAAATAACAGTAAAAGGGAGGAATAAAATCATATACATGTAATATTAAACTAATATGAACACAGGGTTGTTTTACTGGTTTCAAAAGAAGAATGTTAATCTGGGTTCAGATAATGTGTGTGTGCACACATGCATTTAAAATGTCATTTAGTTTTAAATGTTAAAGAGAAATGGATAAAAGGATAACAGTTCATGTAAATAAAAAGCAGGAGTGATGATACAAATAACCAGAAAAGATAGAATTTAAGTTTAAGAACATTGAACCAGATGAAAAATACTGTACAATGGTGAGAGGCAAAAACTAAAAAAAAAACATTGGATAGTTTTTATGTGAGGTCATTAGCTGTGATGTTGGTTAGCACATACACACTTATTGAAGTTTTTTTTAGTTTTGACTCATACCAATGTGTCTAAAAGCAGAAGATGGACATCTCAGTTCAGCAAGAGAGAGTTAATTTACTCTTGCTCTGGCTTTTTATTTTATTCTAGCCCTCAATGGATTGGATGATGCCTGCCCATCTTGGAGAGGGTCACTTATTTTATTTAGTTCACCAATTCAAATGCTAATCTCTTCTGGAAACACTCTCACAGACACACCCAGAAATAATGTTTTACAAGCTACCTGGGCATCCATTGGCCCAGTCAAATTAACACATAAAATTAACCATCACAATCATGTTCTAAGACTTACTGTAAAATGCTCTACTGTTTTAATTCATCTTCTTAAATGAAAAGGATGAGAACTGCATTAAATGCACACATTTCCAAACACCAATGTGTGGAAAATACGCCTTAAAATTGAATAATACAGAGATCCTAGTAAGACTTCATGTGAAATGAATTAATGAAATGCAATGGCTGTGAATAGTGATGAAGGGGCTGAGTTAAAAAGATTCTTTGGAGAGAGAATATTTAAGACTTGAGTACTGGTAAAATGCTGATAGTAAGGTGAAAAGTTATAAACTGGTGTTTACAAAGTTTCTAACAGAAGCAGCTATGCAAAGATGATATCATTAACCAAGTTGGAAGATACATGAAGAGTGATGATTTGAAAGGGATTGAGTTCACTTTGGGACTCTAGAATTTGAGGTGCTGGATAACATCAGAGTAGTGATAGCCAATCCTATATAATAAAAGGCTAATATGCAAATCAACCGAATGGCAGAATGACCGGTCACTGTGACATGCACTGACCACCAGGGGGCAGGCGCTCAATGCAGGAGGAGTGCTGCTCAGCCAGAAGCCAGGCTCATGGCTGGCGAGCGCAGCGGCGGTGACGGGAGCCTCTCCTGCTTCTGCAGCAGCACTAAAGACCCCTTGGGGGATGTCCGACTGCCGTCTTAGGCCTGCCCGGGTACACAAATTTCATGCACCAGGCCTCTAGTTACATATAAAAAGAGTTCTGGAATGCAGGGTGGAGACTTTGCTTTGGAAAAAAATCTGAAAGGGCAAATGCAGTATCAATAGTTAGTTACTATGGTAGAGTTGATGGATACTGAATTGAAGGATTTTGCTCTACTTATATTCCTATTATGTAGGAATATTCTTTATTAGTATATACCACAATTTATTGATTCCAAGGTCCTCATATTTTAGTATTTCTGAATTCAGGACATATCTAACCATTATCAGCCAAGTGCGGTCATGGTGAGGTTATCGGAGTTCTTGCATACACACATTTAGTGAAGTGGGGTTTATGTCATCATCAGTGAAGTGATGAAAATTAGATTTTGTGTACTATTGACTGAGGGTGACATTTAAAATGTTTTCAGAAACTATATTAGGGTTTGTCATTAAATTGCAAAGTTGTGTACATAGAAAAACATGGAACTAGAGTAGGAGTATATAAATTTAATTATCTTTAATTGACAGTGTTTTATATATTTTAATAGTGCATACAATAAGAGTAGGCCTTAAGTTGACAGCATCTTATAATTGTTGAAATAGGGTACATAATTTTTCAATTAATACAGAAAATTCCAGACATTGTTTTCATTAAAATATCAGATGAAACTTAAATGAAATTCCTAACTTCAATCTTACTAAAAGGGCTACCTAGTCATTCTATATGTTTACAAAACTAGTCACTCCTGACTACACTGGTGCCATGGAGACTCTAACAAGAGCTTTCACTTAAGGCAATAGACTGTGTTTGCTCTGGAATGATATTATTTGCTGCAGTGCTGAGAGGACCCAGTACAATGCTTGAGCATTATATTCAAGTCATGTGCTTTACATAGATACAGTCTTACAGTGGTTCTCAACCTTCTGGTCCTTTAAATACAGTTCCTCGTGTTGTGACCCAACCATAAAATTATTTTTGTTGCTACTTCATAACTGTAATGTTTCTACTGTTATGAATGGTAAATATCTGATATGCAGGATGGTCTTAGGCGACCACTGTGAAAGGGTCGTTTGACCGCCAACAGGGTCACGACCCATAGGTTGAGAACTGCTGGTCTAGGACATCTGTAAGTGACAGCAATGCATATTCAAGTCAAACTCCCAATATAAACTCTGCATGTGTATAAAATAATAGGAAAAGTCATCATGTATAAAATGTCAAAAATGTTGTCCATTTTTCTTTTTTGATTAGAATTCTGCAGTGATTTTGATGAGTTTCTAAGTTATGTCCTCTTTGTTCAATTATAAAATAAGTACATCTGTTTACAATGAACCATAGTCCAGAAAAAAAATGTATAGACCACATTTCTTTTTACTGCTAATCAGAAGAGAAAAAACATTTGATGTATAGAATCACAGCTTTCAGAGCTGGAAGAAACCCTAGACCTCAACTAGCTCAAGCCTCACTGCAGATGAGTAGCTCAGAACCCAGGGGTTGATTTGCCTGGAGACTCAGAGCTACTTCATGACAAAGCTTTATGCTTTCAAGATCCTCAATCTAGGACACTCTCCATTGGCATCCATTTTAATGAGCACCCACAGGAGTTGATGTTATTGCTTCTATTGTCACGAGGATAAATAAAATACTTTTGAATGTATAAATTTCCACACAACCCTTATTTATGATTTTTACGGATATGTCTGAGGTGCTCAGAAATTTCAGGGAGTCCAAAAATGTCACAAGAAAGCATAATACCATGTTATATACATAAATGCATTCTTTATAAGATATTAATTCAAATACTAATTATAACTGTTATATCATTGATTTTAAAAGATAAAAATGTCTTCAATAGAAATCATTCATGGGACTCACACACAATCAGAAGTCTAACCCAAGTATTCAATGATGGGTGCAAAATGAAGACTCTTCGGTGCCCTTGATGGCAGTGCTGACACAGTATGTCCCACGTGTTTCTGTTCTTGAAATCTGAACTAATTCTTTGTGAGGTCCATCCTTTGTGATTCTACTACCCCTAATAATTTCCTTAGCTAGGAATCAATATGCAATATGAAAAAATGTCCACTCTGCTCAAAGGATATTGAGCCTTTGATGATCACAAATGTGACAGAGAAAGGGCATTGTAATAAAAATTTGCTACAGTAATAAAACAAAACTATAAATTTAATGCCAACAAATCTTCCAGGGTCAGAAACCAGCCAGGCAAAAGCATTTAATGAGTATGTGCATAAAGGGAAAACTACTTATTAAATCGCTCATAAAGCCAAGGAAATTACTTCCCTTTCACAAATCTTTGAGTTTTACTGTAGAGCTATATCTAACATATCTATTGCCCCTCATAGGTTTCAAGGTTATTCCATGAAGATCCATGCTACAAAAATATGCGATAGAAATGATTGCTACTTTATTTCTTTTTAATAGGTTCAGATAAAGAATTTCTATCTATATCATGGATTTTATACATTTTGTATATAACACATGGTGTTCTGACCTTGATTTCAGAATAAGAAGTTTTCAAAACATTGACAATTTGCTTTCTGTGCTAAGGTATTAATTGTGTGAATAAGCTGAGATTAAATTGTTCTACATATTCAGTTTTCAAAAAAACAATCTTTTCAAAAATGAATTTAGCTCAGCTTCCTCTGGCCATTGAGCCAACCAATGGAGTGTGTGAAATGGTGTCAAGCAGAGGCCTGAAGCAGAACCCAAAGTAACAGGGTGTCATGTAAACAGCTCGCTGCCAGCTACCTTTTCAAGCCACAAGATGTATTACACAGTTGACCCATTTTTTTAGCTTGGGAACAACTATTTTTCCTTAGACAAAAAAACATCGAAGTATTTCTCATTTAATAATAATTTTTCTTTTCAACAAAATACTTGTTTGAATGGGCAGGTAAGGAGGAAGCATGGGCTTCATTGTTATGGCCTAAAGAAAGACTTGAACCTACATACTCTCAGCTGTGCCCTCCCCCTTCCCCATCCCTCCACATCTTTGTAACTATAAAAGTACTCGATGATGAAGAACTACTTGTGATTCTTTTGCATTCTTAAAAACTACTAAGAAGTGTGAGCCGCTGGCATGGCTCAGTGGCTGAGTGTTGACCTATGAACCAGGAGGTCATGATTCTATTCCCGATCAGGGCACATGCCCAGGTTGTGGGCTCGATCCCCAGTGTGGGGTGCTCAGGAGGCAGTCAATCAATGATTCTCTCTCATCATTGATGTTCCTATCTCTCTCTCCCATAATATATATAACTGAATGCGGATCTTATGCCTTCAGTTTCTGCAACCATCCTGCAATGACGAGAATAATGACCTGCAATGGCCGGTGGTGCCATCATTTATCTTTTCCCCCTCAATTAAATGAGACATTCCCTCATTTTAACCTTAGTTAAAATGTAACCAGGGTCAAGGCACTTAAATTTGTTTGCTTTCTCTCCACCTGTCCATCGTCACTCCATGTTTGAGAGGGAACCCAGAAAGAACACTCTAAAATAATTATATCCAAAGAAGAGTGAGAATAATGTTAGAATTTGAACGTTAGAGTGGGAAAGGATGGTGGGACTGGAGTTGAGAAAGGAGCATGGATGAATAGGTCTGTACTTAGTGTAGGGTTTGGGATGGGAAGAAACGAGGATTGAATTATGAGACTAGGACATGGTAAAAAACAGGGTAGAAAAATTTGATGCATTTTGAAAAGCTTAGCAAGGAAGTATGTAGATTTCTTCCTGGAAAAGTTCTGAAAATATATCCAAGATATAAATCCTAGCAAATGGTTTCTCTTCTGTGATTAACTTAGCTTTAAGTGAGAGATGCATCTCTTTAGAGCAGTGGTTCTCAACCTTCCTAATGCCGAGACCTTTTAATACAGTTCCTCATGTTGTGGTGACCGCAAATTCATTGTTACAAATTGAACATAATTAAAGCATAGTGATTAATCACAAAAACAATATGTAATTATATATGTGTTTTCCGATGGTCTTAGGCGACCCCTGTGAAAGGGTCGGTCAACCCCCAAAGGGGTCGCGACCCACAGGTTGAGAACCGCTGCTTTAGAGTTGAAGTGTTTTTAAAGAAATTGCACGTCAAACCTTCCTTGGTGGGTTTTAACAGGAATGCCAACTATTCCCACTAGACTACGTTAGTCACTATTGCTTTCATAAAAATTCACATCCAGAAGGGACCAACTCCTTCTGCCAGGGTTTCTTTGAAGGCTAACAAATCACCTGCTGGCTAACAAAGGACCCTTCCTTCATTGCCCCTGGTTGATTATATCCTAAGTGGTTTTCTTCTCCTTCGTCTTTTTATCATTTCATTCAAGGAACCTTTTCATGGTTTGGCTTTTGTCCGTTGCTGAACAGTGCTTTCTAACATGTTCTTCTATCATGTTCTTCTAGCCCCTATATTTTTGGTAAATTGGGACTTAGATATGGAATCATGATTGTATTACAGTTTAATTTTGTTTCGAAGACTACTTAATAGGTAGTCATTTTTTTCTTTCCTCTGAAAGCACAAAATGTCTGGTTGTCTTATTGTGAAATTAACAGCCATTTAGAATTATTGCTTAGATCTGTTAATTTATTAAGAATTGTAAACCATGATATTCCAATTCTATATTTCGTTTTATTCATTGGCTGGAATGAGTCTACAAAGAGAGACATTCATGCATTAACTATTTTGGTTACTCTGAGGTGAGATACGATATATATAAAATGAGGATAAGTGTTTGATTAGTTTTCCTTATTAACCAGTTTTCAAATCCTTAGTAAATTACTGATATCCTTCAAAGGAAACAAAAGCATTTTATTTATTTAAAGTTTTTATTATTGAAAGTATTACATATATCCCCCCCCGCCCCGCCATTGACCTCTTTTAGCCCATCCCATGCCCCCGGCCTTCACCACCCTATTGTCTGTGTCCATGGGTTATGCATATATGCATATAATTTCTTTGGTTGATCTCATTTCACCCAGCTTATTTTAATTTACATTTAATTCTTTAATGTAACCAAAGATGTTTTTCTTTAATGTGGCAGATTCTGTGGGTTGGCTTATTCTACAACAATGCCCCAAGTCTGTCCTCCTGTCATTTCTCTGCTGTCAAGGTTAGAAGCTGATACTGCTTGGTATCTTAGGCTCCTCTGCAGCTTGGAGGCCATATGACTCTGGTCGGACTATAGGGAAAGTCCATGGGCAGGGCACCTTTTCTGAATAAAGACAAAAGCCTGTTAAAAACAGGTAAGTAAAAACCTGCAAAGCCCCATTTCTCTGTGTCCCTTTCCACTTCTCTCTTGCCTACAAATGCGGATCTTATGCCTTCAGTTTCGGCAGCCATCCTGCAATGATGAGAATAAAAAGCACACACTGAGGATGGAGGAGCAAAAAGGTAGACAGAGAGGGGATTGTGTCCTTGAGCACCTAGAATGGAGCAAATTACACTCCACCAGACTTATGTGAAAAAATACCCCTCCACATGTGTGAGCTACCATATCACAAGCCTGTTGTTTCTTAATCCTGAAAGCAATCCTAACAAGCGTGGGGAGCAATGTGTGTATTTTTCTTCCATAGGTTATGGCCGGTGGTGCCATCATTTATCTTTTCCCCCTCAATTAAAATGCCATCTGGAAAATGTATTAAATTATCATATATAGTGAGAACTATTTTTGGATTCTTTATTGTGTTCCACTGAGTTGTCTTGCTGGTTCCATGTCATTAGCATATTGATTTGATTACAATGACTTAATTTGTACACATACACAGACTATTGTGACTTCCATTGCTTTGGACATGAAAGAGTACTTCAAACCTATTCCCTCTTGCAAGGAAATTTGAAGTGTTCATCAGAATAGTTTCTAAGAGCTGAGACCAAGGTATCACAGGGGTGGCGCTCCTGAGGCAGGGAATTGCAGCAGGCTGTGTAATGACAGCAGCACTGTTTTGTGGAGGTTGTGTAATGACAGCAGCACTGCTTTGTGGTCAGGGAATTTTCATTTTAGTCCTTGTCAAGTTTCTGAAGCTACACATGTTCTCTCATTTTCTCAGTCTCTTATTGACTCATCCATACAATTAGGGTTGTCCATATATGATCCCTGGAGTCCCATACAGTTCCAACCGTCTATGAGTCCATGAATCTCTGGACTAGACATTTCTCTATAACTATTAAATTGTTTCTCTTTATAGTAATGAAAATGACATCCATCATCTTCAAATAAAACAAGTTTCCTGTATACTTCTGTTTGATGTTTGATACTAAAAATCAAATGCCCATGTTAACTTTATTCTCCTCCCATTGTTTGGAGAGTACTTGGTGACCTGGAGAGAAGGATAAATCGAATCTGTCTTGGCTCACCTATGGATGGCTGCATACAAGCCTTCACCTTGGTAGGTAGGCCGTCAGCTAAGCAGTTGCAATTCTGAGAAAGAATGTTGGGCTCACCTGGGATTAGAATGTGCACAGTTAAATGGATGGCCTGGACCACTCAGACATCGCCATTTCTTTCTGTGCTGCATGTTGTCCTAGTAACAGTTCAGTGTCTTCTCACACAAGCAAACAGATTATTTTTTGAACAAAAGGTAAAATCATATACTCTCCCAACAGTCCTTCTCATCTACAGTATGAGATAAATTATATTCAGATTATAAGTTTGTACATTGTATAGTTCTTATTCTATAATATCTTTAAATGCTGACTTAGAATGAATATGAAAAATAATCAAGAATTGAGAGGGGCACACTTCCTTCTTTCGTTCAACTAATTGCACCGTTGATGCTGGTTGTCCAGGTCTTCCTAAAAAGAAGACATTCTATCCTCTTTATTGTCTATAATTGAATTCAGTTGATGCTAGTTTTCTATGGTTCTTCCCCAGGGTTCAGACAAATGGATTGACTAGGAGATTGAGTCATTGAAAATGTATTTCCCTTTAACTTCAGGTTAGCTAGGAAACTTTGGCTATTAATTCATCTTCAATTTAATTTAAAAAATGATAACTAATGACCTCAATTCAAATCATTTGTAGAACCTCAAAGCCTTATAAATATGGATTATAATAGGAATAATGATTTATAGATAATAGGCTTTTTCTCTTTCTCTGGAATGTTCTTATAGTTGAAGAAGTATGACATGTCAGACATGCTGAATTCTATTCTGTCATCTGTCTACTTGTCTGCCACTTTAGCTGTGACTTTGCTTAAGTCCTTGATGTTACCACTGTCCTAGGAAAACATAACCCAGAGAGATGGTGGAAAAGTGGAAATATATAGACACAGACTTGATTCTATTTTTCACTTATCAAGAGGTTAAAACTACCAGGGAGCTGATTTCCTTGTTTGCCTTTTCTGAGTTCAATTATAGGCACTAAATAGGGTCTGATGTCTTTTTCATTTCCCACCAGGTGTGTGAAAGTCTGTGGAAGTGCCTGCTATTAGTGCGCCATTTGGGAAGGAGGAATTGGAAAGCTGAAAGTGAACAAACTGTAGAGTTGATGGATGTGATGTTCACAGAATTGCCCCACCATTGTCAGTGATATGATCGTTAGACTAGCTGTAGAGAACTGGATAAAGTATAATGCAAAGTTACAGACATCACTAACGGGGCCAGTGAACAAGGATGCCTTTCTGGAGCTGCCGGCAGGTATGCTCACGCTGCAGGCACACCACATAGCCAGTCTCTAGACTGGATTCTTCACGCCATAACTTACTAGTTTTGTGACATTAGAGAGGTCATGTGGCCTTTTCATACTCATTTTCCTCATCTGTGAAAGGTTAAAATGAGACTAACAATGATGTCTCATTTAGGGGGTGCTTATGAAAGGCATACACAGTTCTTAGGGCAGTGTCTGCACAGAAGTAACTTTCCGTAACTGTTGACGTTGTCTCCAGAACCAGACCTACTTGTCTCAGTGAGTTGGACACAGGGCCAGGAGAGGTCACCAAGAAGCTTTCTCACTAGCAGCGAGGCCAGAGATTCTGCTTTCCCTCTTGTGGAAACAGTATAATCCTGGCATTTCCTGATTTTTGCTGGTGTGTGAAAAAGTAAAGAGGAAAAACAGAGTATTTGCTCTGTCTTCTCAACTATCTGAGGGGTTTCCAGTGGTAGGAATAGTAAGTGGTACAAGAAACTGATGAGCTAAGGTATCCTATATAATAAAAGCCTGATATGCTAAGTATCTGATTGTCTGGTCGGCTGTTCAACCAATCAAAGCGTAATATGCTAATGATATGCTAAGGCGGCTCAACCGCTCACTATGACATGCACTGACCACCAGGGGGAAGATGCTCTGACCAGTAGTTTAGCTTGCTGCTGGGGTCCGACTGATCGGGACTGAGCGAGATGAGCCAGACACACCCTGGAGCCCTCCTGTAGTCCCTCCTCAACTGGCCAACCTCCCACATCCTTCCCCAGCCCTGAATGTGCACTGGTAGGGTCCCTCGGCCTGGTCTGTGCCCTTTTGCTATCCTGGACAGGTCGGGGGATGTTGGAGAGCTGGTTTCTGCCCGATTCCACAGGCCAGGTCGAGGACCCCACTGGTGCACAAATTTGTGCACCGGGCCTCTAGTAGTAAATAATTCATAATCTCTACTTTGCCTCTCCCTTCCTATCCCACGCTGTTCAAAGCTTGTAAAGCAGATTAAATAATGCATAGAATATGTGGAATTGGAAAAAATTATAGAGTGTTATTATAAAATGGCATGATTCCTACTTACTTACAACTTTTTCCTAGAAAACCTGTACAAAGTGCTACATACTTTAAAGCTTTTGGAAACATTATATGCATGATTTATATTTAAGAAAACACATGGAGACATAACCTATCTTTCCCAACAACACAAAATTATTAAGTGGAATGTAAACAACAGCGCCATTAATCAACACTGCCTCTAACAAGAAGTAATGCTTTATTTAATAATTGTTGTGTGTGTGTTATATTGCTTGGGGGTGTTGTCTAGGAAGTTTCTTTAATGGTTTATATTTTCTTGACATAAGTATATTAATAATGCATAGAATACTTTTTTAAATTTCAGAGGCTTATGAAAGGATTTTATAATTGAACGCACATAAGAAGCATAGCATATTTTTCTTACTTTTTACTTCCCCCAACACAGTGATTGTAGGCTACATTTTAAAATTTATGATTGATATATTTCTAGAGATTAATTTATTCTAAGAATGATATTTCCTATGTTCATTGATTGTAGGAAAAAAGGTTGTAAGTTATATTGTGAGAATAAAGAGGGTAACAGAGATATAGGGAAGATGTGGTAAGCAATTTAAGACATTTTAAAACATTCTACTGTATTTACACTAATAAAATACAAAATAATTTTACTATTTTAATTGCTTTAGGAAAAAGTACTAGAGAAATATTTTTCTAAATATCCTTTTTAAAAAGATAGTAATTTTAGGTAGTCTACAAAAAAGATGGTTTCATTAATGTTCCAATTATAATAATAAATGGATGACTATATATAAGAACTAATTTTTACTTCCAGATTGATGTCCTATATAATAAAAGCCTAATATGTTAAGTGTCCAGTCCTCCAGTTGGCCATTCAACCAATCAAAGCGTAATATGCTAATGATATGCTAAGGCCGCTCAACTGCTCACTATGATGTGCACTGACCACCATGGGGCAGACAGTCAACCAGTCAACCACTTGCTATGACATGCACTGATCACCAGGGGGCAGACGCTTGGACTGGTAGGTTAGCTTGCTGCTGGGGTCCGGCCGATCAGGACTGGGCGAGACAGGCTGGACACACCCTGCAGCTTTCCTGCGGTCTCTCCCTGGCTGGCCAACCTTCCACGTCCCTCCCTGGCCCCAATAGTGCAACTGTGGGGTCCCTTAGCCTGGCCTGCACCCTCTGGCAATCTGGGACCCCTAGGGGGATGTTGGAGAGCTGGTTTCAGCCCGACAGTGGAACAACCAGTCGCTATGACATGCAGTGACCACCAGGGGGCAGACACTCAATGCAGGAGCTGCCCCCTGGTGGTCAGCGTGCTCCCACAGGGGGAACGCCGCTCAGCCAGAAGCCGGCTCACAGCTGGCGAGTGCAGTGGTGGTGGCAGGAGCCTCTCCCACCTCCTCGGCATGCTAAGGATGTCCAGCTGAGGTCCATGGGGAGTGGGCCTAAGCTGTCAGTTGGACATTCCCCAAGGGCTCCGAGACTGCGAGAGGGCGCAGGCCAGGCTGAGGCACCCTCCCCACCCCCGAGTGCATGAATTTCGTGCACTGGGTCTCTAGAAATATAATATTTACTTGAGGATTCAATGACCTCAAAACAATTAATATTTTAAACATCTTACAAAATTCACAAGGAAAACTGACATTTGTTCACATAATGTCATTGAAAAGCCTGAAGTACTGTTTTGGGATTCTCCAAGCAGCTGTTGCAGATGATCCTGTCTCCTAGAAGAAATGCTAGGAGAATAGTATTGGCTGCCGGGAATTAACTCACACGTTCTACACTTTCTGCTGAGTAGTGCTTCCTAGTGCCTAATGCCACAACCGTTAAATAACAAGTAACAGTGAAGGCGATGTGTGAGGTTTCATTAGTCTATGAAATGATGGAGTAGATGAAACAGAAGGAAACAAATTGTTGTTTGAGGGGAAAGAAAAGAATAAATCTCAACGAGAGAATCCAAAGTGAGCTAATCATTTTTACAAATGGGCCAAGAATCCGGGCCTGATTCTGTAAATCTCCTCTCAGTGGTCAGCTCCTCATGAAATACGTTCTGGTCTCTCGGTTTGAATTAATTTTCTTATTTTTCCCTTTCCCAGCCCCGCTCGCTGCACCTCTATTTATCACTTGATTCATTTGGATTCAGATATTAATTGTTTATAGATCTGGGTCTGTTCTAGCCTATAAATATCTTGGATGTAGAGGAAATGTCTTATTTAACTTTGCATGCTTTAATCCTCACAAGAAAAATTGTGTGTCATAGCTAACATACTGAAATAAACTAATAAAATTAAATAAAAAAGTAGTATTTTAACTGTGAGGTTTTTTTTACTCAAGTCCATCAAATTAAACAATGAAACAGAAAATCTCAAGAAAGCATTTTTAAGACTTTTTCTAATTAAGAGACAAAGTTATAAGATTAATTAAATCCGTATTTTTCTCAATATTCATCAAGCTGAACGGCCTCTTGTGTGGGCTGAAAAGTGAGTAGTATAGGATACACAATGAAGCAATCAAGAGGAATTATCAAAAAAATAAATGAGCTGCTCACATAAAGGCCAAATGACCTAATTTGAATTTTTCTGTAATAAAGTTTATTAAGAAACAATATTATCAGGACCCTCTGTGAGCAAGACATTAATGTCAGACATGGAGTCTAAGAAGTTGGCAAAGTTTTCTCAAAGAGCCAACTTATCTAGGAAGAGAGACACAAGCCAATGACATAGTGTAGTAAGGGCTACAAATGCAATAATGTAAGCTGATTAGAAATTGAAGAAAGACTGAAATGCATTTATTAATCATAAGCATTTCTTAAAATCTATAAAAAGTTTGATGAATTACTGCATGAATATAGAGAAATCAGTGGTCTATCATGCCTGAGCAAGGAAATCTTGTCAAGTTTCAATGAAAAGAAGAAAATTGAGTTGGCACTTGATCCAAGTTTTATCAAGTCAGAGGGGTGGTATTTTGGGCAGAAGAAATCACATCAACAATGGTGCTGTGATGTGGGTGTATCAAGAACAGAAAGAGAGGTGGTGTAACTGGCAGTGAGGCGCTGTAGATGACTTCCTTTTAAAAATCAATTAATTAAGTAATTAATTTTTTACTGTTGACAGTAATATAGAAGTCTCCCATTTTCTCCTCCTTTGCCCTCCTCCACCCACCCCCTGCCCCACCCCAGGCCTTTCCTACACTATTGTCTGTGTCCATAAGCTATGCCTATATGCATATATGTTCTTTGGTTAATCTCCTCCTATCCCCTCCATCCTCCTCGTCCTTGAGATCTGTCATTCTGTTCTATACATTCATGTCTTTGGTCCTATTTTGTCCATTAGTTTATTTTGTTCATTAGATTCCATGTGTAGATGACTTCTGAGCAGATATGTAGGATGCTATGAAAAGGATTATGAAAATACTAGAGGCCCAATGCATGAAATTGGTACAAGGGGCTTGGCCCTCGCAGCCCTGGCTTCATCTGGAAGGTCGTCTGGAAGGATGCCTGGAAAGTCGTTTGGCTGTCCAGTCTAATTAGCATATTATGCTTTTATTATGAAAATATAGTTCTGATGTAATGAGATGGATGCATCAAAGCAGGGACAACTGCTAGAAGCCCTTGTCCTGGTGAGAAATTATGAATAATGGACTAGAGTAGCAGCAGTGAAAAAAAAAAAAAAAAGAGGGAGGAGATAATGAGAGAATCCAAGAGGGTATTAATCTTTCTAGCTTTAGTGGCAAATGAATTAAGATTCTTTATACAGCTACAGAGAACACAGGGGATGGAGACTGTTAAGGGAGAGGGGCTAAAAATATCCCATTTGGTGGAAGTTAACTTGGACATGACTGTGAAAAATTTGAGAAAGGGATAGAAGACATTTGTCTACATGGACCTGGGCCTTGGTAGAGCTTTTGGGACTGGAGACAGATTTGCAGACTCCTCATGGAGGTGGTCATTTAATTGCTGGTGGTGAATTAGCCTTTCAAGGGCTGAGAGGGGGAACCTGAAGAGAAAGGAAAGAAGAACTCATTTAAGGTCTATATATATTGGCTCAGGCTCTTATCTATATTATTTAAATACTAGAGGTCCGGTGCATGAAATTTGTGCACTGGTGGGGGAGGGGTGGCTCCCTCAGCCTGGTCTGCACCCTCTCACTGTCCAGGAGCCCTTGGGGGATGTCTGACTAATGGCTTAGGCCTGCTTCCTATGGGCTTCTGGCTGAGCGGTGCTCCCCCTGTAGGAGCACACTGACCACCAGGGGGCAGCTCCTGCATTGAGCGTCTACCCCATGGTGGTCAGTGCATGTCATAGCAATCCGTCATTCTGCCATTTGGTTGATTTGCATATTAGCCTTTTATTATATAGGACTAGAGGCCTGGTGCACAAAAATTTGTGCACTCGGGGGAGGGGGGGGTCCCTCAGCCTGGCCTGTGCCCTCTCGCAGTCTGGGACCCCTTGGGGGATGACCACCTGCTGGATTAGGCCTGCTCCCCAGGGGATTGGGCCTAAGCTGGCAATCAGACATCCCTCTGGCAGCCCCGCAGCCCTCGGGGGATGTCCACTTGCCAGTGGGGAGCAGACCTAAGCTGCAGTTGGACATCCTTAGTGCTGCTGAGGAGGCAGGAGAGGCTCCCACCACCACTGCTGTACTGGCAGCCATCAGCCTGGCTTGTGGCTGAGCAGAGCTCTTCCCATGTGAGAGCGCCCTGACCATCAGAGGACAGCTCCTGCATTGAGCGTCTGCCCCCTGGTGGTCAGTGTGTGTCATAGTGACCAGTCATTCCCAGTCCTTCTGCTGTTAGGGTCAGTTTGCATATTACCCTTTTACTATATAGGATAGAGGCCTGGTGCACGGGTGAGGGCTGGCTGGTTTGCCCTGAAGGGTGTCCCGGATCAGGGTGGGGGTCCTGCTTGGGTGCCTGGCCAGCCTAGGTGAGGGGCTGAGGGCTGTTTGCAGCTGGTCACACCCCCTTCCGGGTGGGGGTCCCCACTGCGGTGCCTGGCCAGTCTGGGTGAGGGACTGAGGGCCGTTTTCAGGCTGGCCTGCAACAGAAGCTCCCAGCCTCTCCTTTTTTTCTTTATTTTTTTTTTTTTATTCTGGGATTTATTTACCTTCTATAATTGAAACTCTGTTGTCTTCACTGGTGCTCCCAGCTCTGAGGCTGTGGCTGGCTGAAAGCAGGTATCTGGGGTTTGTTTAGCTTCTATAATTGAAACTTTGTTGCTTTCGGAGCTTAGAGCAGGCCGCGGCAGGCGGGGAACCTTGGCTTCCTCCATCACTGGAGCAAGCAAACCTCCTGCTCGCTTCAGCTGTGTGGCTGCTGGCCGCCATCTTTGTTGGCAGTTAATTTGCATATCTTGCTGATTAGCCAATGGGAAGCGTAGCAGAGGTACGGTTAATTATCCTTTTTGTCTTTTATTAGATAGGATTGTTAAGATTGGAATCCCTGAGAAAACTGTTAACTAAATGAAATGAATGCAGACGAAGGAGAAGCATGCAGGAGAGAAGAGTCTCTGAAAACAAAGTAAGAACAAATTTCGAAGAGAGAAGTGTCAAACACTGCAGTAGGATAAAGACCAAGTACTTTATCATTGAAGGTGATCGTGAATACTCCCCATTTTTATGTGAAAACATAACCAACTCCTCCCTTTGATAGCCCCATTATTCCTCTAGTCAGTCTGGAACCATGGAAACATCTTTAGTGCTAAACAGCCCACACAGAATTGGGAAAGAACATTTAGTTGATTGCTGTATCCTATGTTGACCGATTGCCTCCTCTTCCATGCAGATCAGCTGCTGGGGACTCTGGGTGCTCACAGCAGCAGCTGTTGTCACTGCTCCTGCCCCAAGCAGCATCTAAGCAGAGATGGAGCTTTTAGGGAGGCACAATTTTACCTCTACCTTCTTAGGGTGTTTTGGCTGGGCCTGCAAATTAAACAGGCATAAGGCAGATTAACAAGAGGAAAATCTTGTAAAGTTACATAAGTTTTACATGACACGGGAGCATTTATACGGAAATAAAGACCCAAAGAATGGTAAAACCTAAAGATTTTTGTTGTTGTTGTTAATCCTCACCTGAGGACATTTTTTTTTCCCATTGATTTTTAGAGAGAGTGAAAGGGAGGAAGAGGGAGAGAGAATCATCGATGTGAGAGACACATTGATGGGTTGTCTCCTGCACGTGCCCTGACTGGGGCTGGGATCAAACCTGCAACCCAGGTACATACCCTTGACCAGGAATCGAGCCCATGACCCTTTGGTGAGTGGGTGGGCACTCTAACCACTTAGCAACACTGGCCAGGGCAAACCTAAAGATTTTCATACCAGGATGAACAAAGGGAGGCAATTGTGGGAAAGTAACTAAAATATACGAGTAGGCGAAAGGAAGACGAGAATTATTTTAACAAGGTCTGCTTGTACAGAATTCTCTCAGCTTTGACTCCCCATCAAAGAACTGTTTCTTTCCTCTCAGGTACAGAAATGGCATCTTTCATATGGAAGTTTTTAATCTTCTGTTTTCAGGAAGTAACAGCGAGAGCAGAACAGCCTTTTTGCATCTGCTGTTTTTTAAGTGCCTTTAGCTCAAAAAATCCTTATGCCAAAGTGGTGTATTTGGGGTGGAATGTCCTGCCCTTCTTCAAATTCGTTTCTCATCCACTGCCTGTTAGATGAATAAGGAACAATGGTGGACCTGAAAGTCTAAGAGGGTTTCCTCTTGCTCCTTCCTGAGATTTATGTAGTTTGTGTTCAGTTAGTGAAGAAAATGGATAGTCAGGACATATTTAATTACTTCATTTTTAATCATATATTTGAGATATTTTAAAGGGTCATTTTTTTGGCTGCGATATTACAGGTCCTCTCTGTCGGGAGGAAGGGGAGGAGTTGAAGGACCATGTGGAGAGCAGGAGTGGGGTTGCAGGTGGGGGAGGGCTGCAAATCCTTGTATTGTACAGTTCTCCCCCTCACCCCCTCCCTATCCAAAAGTAGAGCGTTCCCTTTGAAACCTCCGTGAGTCAAGATGGCGTAAAGGAAAGATGATCCCCTGCTTTCCGAAAACTCATGTCCCATCACATCCCTTTCCGAAAGACCTACCTTAGTACTCGCTTTTGTAACTGAAAGAGATCCAAGAGGATTTTCACTTGTAAGAGAGATGTGACCATATTAATGGCAGGGAACACCGAAGAGTCCTTTCTAAGAAACAAGCCAGAGACAAACAAACGTGCAAATAACAAAACTAACTCCTGCAGGTTTGTGGCTCAGTCTCTTGTCTGGTTGAAGAGTGAGTGAAGTGGGTTTATTATCTTTTGTAAAATGGTATGTACCGTCCTCAAGGGTCACGTGTTTTGTTTCTGCCTTTGCTGAGTGCATTCTCTGTGCTCTGTGTGATTATCCTTGCTCAGGAATCCACCATTCTTCTGCTGATGTCTGGGTGCTAGTCTTTCCCAGTGTTTCTTGGAAAAGTAAAAGCAATGATACTTGTTAAACAAATTGCATTTTTCTTTCCTCCCAAGAGCATTTATAAAGACTGTCCAACCTATGAGGGAAGGCGGTGGGTGAGGGAGTAAGAGATCAACCAAAGGACTTGTATGCGTGCATATGAGCATAACCAATGGACACAGAGGGGAGGAGGGGGGGTGGTTAGGGATGGATGGGGAGAGGTCAATGGGGGAAAAAGGAGACTTATGTAAGACTTTAAACAATAAAGAATTAAAAGAAAAAAAGAAATGTTTTGTTCTGCTCTGAATCATCTTGGTCTCCCAATAAGGTAAAAATAGATTTAATAATCTATTTTTTCCAGGTCTGATCAAGTTATTGCTTGATCATATTGCTCATAACAATATTTCAGCCCACTTTAATTTAGAATGCTAGTGTTTGTAATCCTAAAAAGTAATGATTCTATTCAGGAAGACAAAAAGAGTTAAAATGATAAGATGAAGCTCCTTATCTCAAAATACAAGAAAAATAAGACTGTCATTGCCCAATTTTCCTAGAAAGGAGAACCTGAAGCATGGATAAAGTGATAATGCAGCAATGTGGAAGGTGAAACCCAGCCCAGCACCGCCTGGGGGAGGAAGTAGGAAGTGAGCAAGGATGGGTGAAGAGTGGGAATGCATGGCCAGGCTGGCTACCACTTCATGGCAGGCTGCATAGAACATAGAGGGTCTTAGCAGAGACATTACTGAACCCAGGGCTGCTCTGGAGGATGACAAAGAGAAACAGACTCTGACTTTGAGCAGCTATGGGAGGGAAGAAGGAGAAATAACTTATTTGCCTAGCTCTCTAATTTTTTGCTTCCTATTAGTCAACGTTTACCCTCTGTGGGAGTTAACCCTTAACCTCATATTCTGGGGATGTATCATTGGGCTCTTTCTATAGAAGTTCAGAATGTCAAGGTCCCTCCTGTGATGTGATGTTTCATCCGAATTTGGAACAGGAAGAAGGCAGAAATTCTGGTCATGCAGTAGGTTGGCCTGCCTGACTGTGCACAGCCAACGGTACAAGGCTTGCCATTCTGAGGGCAAGTGACTGGTTGCCCCCTGATGGGGGGTTGAGAAGACCCCAACAAAATCCACTCCAAAATCCATTCAGAATTGGGCCAGTGTGGAGAAGCTGCCAGCACCAAAGGAATCGAAGGAAATGCATAAAAATAACCTGGATCTTTAAAAATAACCAAGTAATAAGTAGGGATGAGTAAGAGAGATTCATCAGGAATTCTGTCACGTGTCGGTGAACACAAAAACATGATGATTTTAAGTTGAATTCAAAAAACACAACAAGCCTCTTATTAAAATCAGACTCAAGATTTGGTTTTCGACGAATCAGCCTTTTGAACAGCATGATACTTCACAATATTATTTTGATCCCTTTTCCCACATTGGCTTTCATGTCACAGGCTCCACAATTAATATAGTGAAGAATTTTGTGCTTCAGGGATACACTGACCACACACTGGGTGAAAAATGATAGCAACATAAGGGTATCCAGCAGAGCTTCCAAAACTCAGTTGCAAAATTTGCAGGAAGTGGTGTATATGATTAATGCCTTTATATTTTTTTCTTATTCAAACAATTATCAGCTTAATTTAGAGCCTTGAGATTCTATGATGTGTTCCTTGAAACCAGGTTTAAAATTACTATCATGGCTGTGGCTATTGGTAGGAAAATGTCCTTTAAATACATTGTAAGGGGTCATAATTCATCGTCTCAGGTGTACAACATAGTGATTAGACCTTTCTATAACTTATGAAGTGACCACTCTGATGTCTAGTACCCACCTGACACCATTCATAGATGTTACAATATTATTGACTATATTCTCTATGCTGTACTTTCCATTCCCGTGACTGTTTTGTATCTGCCAATTTTCACATCTTAATCCCTTCACTTTTTTAACCCAGCCCACCAACACCCTTCCCATCTTGCAACCATCAATTAAGTTCTCTGTATCTAGGAGTCTGTTTCAGT
>NW_005871329.1:1328277-1387856 GCF_000147115.1 Myotis lucifugus
TCCTCTAGATCAGTGGTTCTCAACCTTCTGGCCCTTTAAATACAGTTCCTCATGTTGTGACCCAACCATAAAATTATTTTTGTTGCCACTTCATAACTGTAATGTTGCTACTGTTATGAATCGTAATGTAAATATCTGATATGCAGGATGGTCTTAGGCGACCCCTGTGAAAGGGTCGTTCGACCGCCAAAGGGGTCGCGACCCACAGGTTGAGAACCGCTGCTCTAGATCCATCAATGTTGTCACAAATGGCAAAATTTAATTCTTTTTTATGGTTGAGTAATATTCCATTGCATACATGTTCCACTTCTTTATCCATTTATCTATTGATGGATGCTTAGCATGCTTCTGTATCTTGACTATTGTAAAAAACATAGGGGTGCATATATCTTTTCAAATTAGTATTTTGGATTTCTTTGGATAAACAGCCAGAAGTGGAATTGCTGGGTCATATGGTAGTTCTATTTTTAATTTTTTGAGAAAGCTTTGTTTTACATATGGCTATACCAATTTGCAACACACAAACAATGCAATATAGTTCCCTTTTCTCCACATCCTCATCAACACTTGTTTGTTGACATATTAATGACAGCCATTCTGACAGGTGTGAAGTGATATCTCATTTCCCTGATGATTAGTGTTGTTGAACATCTTTTCTGTTGTCTATCGGCCATCTGTATTCCTCTGGATCAATGTCTACGTATGTCCTCTGCCCATTTTTTCATGAGGATGTTTGTGTTTTGGTGTCAAGTTGTAGGAGTTTCTTATGTATTTTGGATATTAACCCTTTATTGGATATATTGTTGGCAAATATTTTCTCCCATTCAGTAGGCTGCCTTTTTATCTTGATAGTTTCCTTTGCTATGCAAAAAATCTTCAGTTTGATGTGGCCTCATTTGTTTATTTTTTCTTTTGTTTCCCTTGCCCCAGGGGACATATAAAAAAAATATTACTAAGAGCAATGTCAGAGAGTTTATTGTCTATGTTTTCTTCCAGGAGTTTCATGGTTTCAGGTCTTACATTAGGTATTTAATCCATTTTGAGTTTATTCTTGTATATGGTGTAAGAAAGTGGTCCAGTTTCATTCTTTTGTATGTTTCTGTTCAGTTTTCCCAAAACCATTTATTGAAAACTGTCTTTACCTCATTGTATATTCTTACCTTCTTTGTCATAGAGTCATTGACTAGGTAAGTGTGGATTTACTTCTGGGTTCTCTATTCTGTTCCATTGATCTGTTTTTCTGTGTTTATACCAGTACCATGCTGTTTTGACTACTGTAATTTTGTAGTATAGTTTGATATCAGGTAGGGTGATACCTCCAACTTTTTTCTTTTTTTCTCAAGACCGCTTTGTCTATTCAGGGTCTTTTGTGGTCCCATATAACATTTAGGATTATTTTTTCTAGTTCTGTGAAAATTCCATTGGTATTTTTATAGGGATTGTATTGAATATGCAGATTGCTTTGGGTAGTATGGACATTTTATTTTATTTTATTTTATTTTTTTAATATATTTTATTGATTTTTTACAGAGAGGAAGGGAGAGAGATAGTTAGAAACATCGATGAGAGAGAAACATCGACCAGCTGCCTCCTGCACACTTCCCACTGGAGATGTGCCCGCAACCAAGGTACATGCCCTTGACAGGAATCGAACCTTCAGTCCACAGGCCGACGCTCTATCCACTGAGCCAAACCGGTTATGGCAAGTATGGACATTTTAATTATGTTAATGCTTCCTATCATGAGCATGGTATATCCTTCCATTTATTTCATCTTCTTCAATTTCTTTCTTTAATGTCTATAGTTCTCCAAGCACAGACCTTTTACCTCTTTGGTTAAATTTCTTTCTAGGTATTTTATTATTTTTGATCCAATGTTTTAATTATTTAAAAAATAAATTTAATCCTAAGAGGTACTACTATTACCTCATTTTATGGAAAAGGAAACTGGGAAGCATAGTGCTTATATAACCTGCCTAGGGCCACAAAGGCAGTAAAACATCAGAACTGGAACTGAGCAGTCTGGACCAGCAATTTTCTCCAGCTAAAAAAGATTGTTTCCTTGTCATTAATACTTTAAAAGATGTGTATCTCTCTGTGTGCATTATAAATATAAGAGTGTACAATATATGACTTACTGTTCCTTTTTTTTTACTCAATAGCAAATATGGGACCTATTCTCTAAATAGGTATCATTTTTCTCTGTTCTATCAGAGAGTAAATGTAAATCAGGGAGGGAATCTGAAGAACTCTGAAACTATCCTTTTCTCAACTCTCATAGCTTTATATCAAATATGTTAAGGAACCTACTTCCTTGTCCTTCAGAAATGTGCTCAGGTTTATGAAACATGAGAAGTGACAGATTGTTTAAGTCATTTAATCACTAACACATCTCCTCTCTTTCTCAAATAGTGAGCTATTACTCCAGCTTCTAGGAAAGCTAATAAGTTCACCGTGAAGTGATTGAGAAGAGCGGTGATACATCTGTAACTGTCTCATATTATAAGGTAAATAAGCCAGGAATTATCTCCTGACACTCACGGTGCTGCCAGGAGACAGAAAGCTTCCCCTCCAGGTCCACCCGATTTGCTCCATGCACATGTAGCTGACTCTTGCCAAGGAATACAATTTAGCAGCTGAGGAGGTTGAGGACTTCAAAACATTTTACTATTGGGATTCTGCTCCCAGAACAACTCCAAGCATGAAGCAGGTAATGCTTTCAATTTAAGATTTAAGATGGGCACAGATTCACAGTAATTTCATCTTTATCTCCTTCCATCAGGCATTTGAAATCTTTTCCAATGTACATCTAAGTTTTACACCAGTACAAGGGCATCTAGAATCCATGTATTGATCATAGGAGTTACAAGGTTAGTCTCACAGTACTTACTTTACTTGGTTCAGGTTTACACTTGTTTTTCTGGACCCCTTTATTCTCACCACCAACCTCTAGTTAAGGTTTCCTCTCTCTCTCTCTCTCTCTCTCTCTCTAATTTGTGCAGTATAGAATTCTATGAGTTGTCTATACTTATGTACAACTGTACACAATGAGCTTACTCATTCTCGATTACCAGCATGGGTAGATCCTGCCTTCCTCAAAATCACATTAATAGTACTGGGACTGCACTGGCATTCAGTTGGGCACATCAGAATAAAGCTGGTTGTTTCTCTTTAACATTTATCACAGGGGTGACTTTTGAACCCACTAACATGTAGGGGAGCAAAAATATATGCCAGTTCTAGCACACCCATTCATGGTGATGATACCTTCCTCAGGTACCACCAACATATTTGTTCATGATTAGTTTTAGTTCAGAATAAGGAGCCCAGCTACCTCATATGTCTAAAGTAAAATAATCCATTCTACCAACTTCTATTGCAAATACTTGGAGAAATACAACTAATTAAAGTTGTATGAGACCTCCAGCCCTGAAAGGAGGCACCCGGGTGTTAGAATTGGTCCCTCAGCAGATGGAAGCTATATTGCTGAAATCTTAAACATCCAAAGGGCTTTTGACTTTTTGTGCTTGCTTTAATACTCGTTGTTTTAACTTACAAATATATTAAAATATTCCTCTAAATATTTAATGCTGCTTATCCTATTAATAAAAGCCTATGTGGTCATTACACCCTCACGCCGCAACGAACGATCACCAGGAGGCTGTGTGCGCAGCAGGCGCATGCGGGTGGGCGGGGGCTTGACGCTACGTGCGTGGCGTGGAGGCGTGGCCCATGGCTCAGCGCAGCAAGGCCAGGGGGTCCCGCAGCTCCTTGCGGTGCAGAGGCAGGACCCCAGGCTCCAGCCTACCTCTTTAGGGCAATCCACTGAGGAGCCCCGGATGGGTGGGCGGGGCCTACCTCTTTGGGGCAATTGATCATGGGGCTCCCGCACTGTGAGAGGGCACAGGCTAGGCTGGGGGACCTCCCCCCTGAGTGCACAAATTTTGTGCACTGGGCCTCTGGTATAATTAATAAATAACCATTAAAATTTTATAAGATAACACTCTTAAGAACTTAAAAATTGCAAACTTAACCAGTCTAATTATTCTAGACATATCAATAAAATTGAGTCCTACATGCCAACTTCTCCTAGGTGCTTTGAGCAACACAAACTCGGGTAAGACAAACAAAAATGGCAATAATCACAAAATTTGTTTTCCTACATATACTTAACTTTTACACAAACTAATGCTGAAATTGATTGAGTATTTCTAGTATATAAATATATTTTGTGCCTTCTTGGGGTAGCAGAATTATTTTTGTGACTTCAAAAGAAATTAATTTAAAAAAAAAAGAATATTGTTTTTAATTAGTCAAGGTTGCAGTCCCTGGGCTGGGCCACTGAGTACTGTCCCCGCCTCCTCTTCATAGTTCTAGTTCCCTGGGCATGTCAATGAGATGATCCGATCTGTGTTTTACTTGGAACCTCTGCCTCCCTCCTCATTTCACCCCATCTATGTGCTTTTAGTCCTAACATATTTCATCTCAGTTTCTTACGGTGCACAGGTATTACTGAATTTTATTAGGGATTTGGGAAGTTTTGGAGATAACTAGAAAATGTGCAAATGTCAGTTTTCTTTTTAATTTTTGTTTGGGGAAAATTTTTTTCTTTTAAATTATTTTATTTTTAGATAATTGTAGATTCATATGCAGTTATAAGAAATAATAATAATAATAATAAATGTATACTTTACCCACTTTCCATCAATGGCAACATCTTGCAAAATTATACTCAGACATCACAATCAGGGTGTTATATTGACACAGTTGAGATACAGGGTATTTTGATCATAAGGATCTCATGTTGCCCTGTTAAGCCATATCCATTTCCCTCCTGCCCCAACCTCTTTATCAAACCTTGGCAATAACTAATTTGTTCTTCATTTCTATAATTTTACACTTCAAGAATAATGCATGAAGGTGGTCAAAAGGTGACACACTTCCAGTTAAAAGATGAGTAAGTCCTGGGGATGTAATGTTACCACATGGTGACCATAGTTAGCAATGCTGTATTATATACTTTAAAGTTGCTAAGAGAGTAGATCTTAATTGCTTCCACCACAAAAAGAAAATGGTTATTTTGTGAGGTGATAAAGGTGCTAACTAACGCTAAAGTGGAGCCCTAGCAGGTTTGGCTCAGTGGATAGAGCATTGGGCCACAGACTGAAGGGTCCTGGGTTAGATTCTGGTCAAGGGCATGTACCTTGGTTGCAGGCTCAATCCCTGGCCCTATTGGGGCACGTGGGGGAGGCAACCAAACAATATGTCTCTCTCTCATTGATGTTTCTCTCTCTGTCTCTCCTCCTCCCTTTCACTTCTCTAAAAATCAATAGAAAAATATCCTCAGGTGAGGATTAACAACAACAACAAAAAAGCTAAGGTGAAAATTGTTTTCTAATATATATGTATATCTAATCAACACATTGTATACCTTAAGCTTCCACAATGTTATATGTCAATGATATCTCAATAAAGCCGGGGGAAAAAACACATTACAAAAAAAGAAAGTAGACATTTAGACAATTTATTTTGGTGGATATGAATAATAACTAATAACCTTTCAAAATATACTTGCATAAAAAGGTAGAATTTTTATTACCAATTTGATGAGATAAAGTGCATAATGAAGTAACATTTTAAATTCTTCCTTGATTTAAAATGTTACTCTATTTAAATTGTAGGGACTGAAAAAATCAAGGTCAAATGGATGTTTGCAAAAAAGTGGCTTTTCAAACAACATTGAATTATTTTGCATTTATTACAATTACAACCAAGAGTATCATGGTTGCTATTAAGTAAATGGAACTTACCATTCCACAGCTTCTGATAGTGAAGCCAAAAGTATCTGAAAGTCCTGAGCTCCAATGGGGTGATCACTAAACTGAGAATCAGAACACCTGAGGTTTGTCCCTAACAACAGTGAGCCATAAGAATGACCTTAGGCCAGTCATTTTCCTAATCTGTTTATTGGTGGGAAAATTAGATCAGATGACCTCTCAATACATTCAAAGTAGAGTGTCCTTGGGGGTAGCCCCTGGCCATGTCACATTTTTGGAAAGCTCGGTTAAAAATTTCTTCTTCTGATTGACTGGCTGTGTGCTTCCCTGTAACTCACACTCATTTCTTTTAGTTCCTACCACTTGGGACCTCACAGAACAAATTTATTTCTTCACCATGTCTATTCTTTCTATGTCTTTTCTTCTTTCATTTTTTTGTGAAATGGTTTTCATACAGTATTGTTCCCATAATATCCTGGTCACTGTTAGAGTCTGTACGTTAGAGTCTGATGGCTCCTCCTGCCAGGAAAGTCCTTCCTTCCCTCTGCCCCTGAGTAACTTGTACTCATCTCCTAGCTCTCAGCTCAAGCATGACTCCCTCAAGAAAACCTTCCTTACTAAAACTCCCATAGCACTTCCTCACAGTTAAATTTTATTTTTGCAATTATTTGATTAATGTGTGTTTCTTACATTGGTGTGCAAGTGAGATTATGTCTATTTTTGCTCTCAATTGTTTTGCCTTGGCTAGCTTTAGTGGGTGATAGTAACATAACAAATGGATCCACGAAACAGACTGACAGCTGTCACAGGGGACGGGGAAGGGCCTGGATGAAAGAAGGTGAAGGGATTATCCAAAGAACATATATACAAAACCCATCAACTACAGTGTGGCCAAAGGGAAGCGGAGGAAAGGTCTGGGTGGAAGTGGGCAAGGTGGGGGAATGGGAACATCTGTAATAGTGTCAACAATAAAAATAAAGTTAAAAAACAAACAATTAAAAATATAGAACAGAAAAATGTTACCAGATGGCAAATTGATCAAAATAAATATGAAACAGGACTTGAGTCCTATCTTGAAAAAAAAAGAATAATCATTTGCTGGGTTGAGGATGCAGATATTGTAAGGAATTTTGACCTGTAACTTCATACACCAATTAGTTATTAAAGGTTTAGTGTTTAGAATGAAATATTGCAAAAGTTTTAGGACTAGAGCTTTGTTGGTAATGCAAAAGATTATTTAAAGGATGAGAGGAGGACAATGAAGAATTTAGATGGGACATTAGTAGGAGTGAGGGATAGGGAACTGGAAACATGGAGAGGAAGATACATCAGAGCTTAGTAAGTATTGAATGTGAGAGGTGAAGTGTTTTATTACTGAAACTATGATAAAGACTCAAGTTACTGGGAGTGGAAAAGACATAGGAAGAATAGACATGATGAGGTCTTGCCCAGCTTTCACCACTTTGGGTTTTATTCACCCTGTCATCCTCTGTTGTGCTGAAAACAGGCAGAGATCCAGGACAGTTTAACATTTGTGTTTTCACTCAAGGCTATGTCAAGCTTAATGATTTCCTCAGAGTAGGGCAGAAACTTCCTTGTTTAGGGATTTTAATGAAAACAGGTTATCTTAAAGATACCGTGAGCTCCTCTTCTGAAAGTTAAGAATAGGGCAGGCAATGAGTTATCTGTTATACTGTTATACTTGACACAGATATGTATTATCTTGCATTTTCAACATGGGACTTAAAATGCTGAACCTCCTGAAAAAGAATGATCATCTCATAGGGCAGGCCTGGAGTTGATTACTGCTTTTTGCACTAAAGTGTCAGCCTACACCTTGCTGCCCATGGACTCACTTCTTTCCACTCTAAACTTTTAAAACTTTTCCCTCCCAGAAGGACACAGAATGAGGGAAGTGTGGCCTTCTTGAGAGAAGAAGCCATTTCTCTTTGTGTCGTTAAGTACCTGGAAAGTATTAAGTAAGTTCAAGGAAGGAAGGAAGGAAGGTAGAAAGGATGGAATAAGATCCAGTATAAGAAAAGCTTTAAGGAAAGGTGAAGATATCATGAATAGAAAAGTTGAAGAAAATAAACTGGAGAGAGAATGCTGTGGAAGAAGAAATAATTCTTTGTTTTAGTATGAATAGTGAACTTATAAAAGGGAGACAAGAGAATAATGGGACGTCAGAAGGAAAGGAAAAATATGGAGTGAAGAGAGATGAGTGAGGAAGAAAGCAGGGAGTGGGTCATGTTTAAGTATCTGGTTTGGGTGATCTTGATACAGCTACCGGGATTATGTATGACCAATAGTCACCTCTACAGGCACTATGTGCAATTAGCAGCTCAAACGGGAATTGATATCTACTTTATGCTACATTTAAAGAAATGGAATCTAAGCAATGCTAAGCTATGGGTATTGCACTAGTTCATATGCAGGGCACCCCTTAATCCAAAAAGCAAAGACTGGAGACAGTATATCTGCCATTATTTAAAATGCCTGAGCCCATTTCTTCTCTCCCAGATGAAGCACAGAGCCGAAGGCCTCATTGTGGTCTCCAAGACAGCAGGACAGAGGCTCTTGAACAGATGGGCCTGGGCAACCCTGCCTGAGATGTTAGAATGCGGAGTCAGTTTGACATTGTCTTATCCAGAATCCAGCGTTTGAGTCCTCCCTATACCACAATAATAAGAATCAATACAAACTTTGCCTGAACACCTTTAACATCAGGAAATGTATGAAAACTTACCAATGTTTGAGACGGCCACTTGCATTTTTGGAAAGCTCAGTTAAAAATGTCTTCTTCTGATTGACCGGCTGTGTGCTTCCCTACAACTCACACTCATTTCTTTTAGTTCCTACCACTTGGGCTCACACAGAACAAATTTCTCTCTTTGCCATGTCTATGCTTCCTATGTTTTTTCTCCTCTCAATTTTTGTGAAATGTTTTTCATACAGTATAGTGCCCATAACATCCTGGTCACTGTTTGTAAGCCCTGTAATCTTATTTAGAAGCTTATGATAGTTTCAAATTCATTCATTTTTTTCCCCCCACATATATCAGTACAGGGGGCTTAAATGCTCAGTCTTCACACCAGAAATTGTGTTGTGAGTTGTTGGTGCCTGACTCTGGTTGGTGTGCCTGATGCTTCACAAAACCAAAATTCAGAATCTCAGAGTTTAGAGCAAAGCAAGGTTTATTGATCAAGAAGGCACCCACTGAGAAGATGGGAGACAGAAATACCTCAAATCCATCATGCTCACTGGACTGAATCAGGGGTTCTAAGCACCAAAAGGGGCATGGGAGGGGGGCGGTTAAGGTAAATGGTCAAGGTTTGCAGTTCCCTTTCAGACTTGGAGACAGGCTTGGATGATCACATGCATTTGTGGGTGGTCCCGGTTCTCATTCTTTTCTGCAAAGCAAACCTGTAAAGCATTGCTTCATGATCTCCCTCCCCCCCTTACTTATTTGTATGAGGAAGAACAAAGAGACATATGTTAAGATGTTATCTACGGTTTCCCTAAGATTGTTATGTGACAGCTTGTTGGTTCGAGAACGTGTTGCAAACTTACTCATTCTATGGTTAGGATCTTAAGCATAGGATCTGATTCCAACAGAACAAACAGATTAAAGAGTGAAGGTTCAACTAGGCCTAGAGCAGTGGTTCTCAACCTGTGGGTCGCAACCCCTTTGGCGGTCGAACGACCCTTTCACAGGGGTCGCCTAAGACCATCCTGCATATCAGATATTTACATTACGATTCATAACAGTAGCAACATTACAGTTATGAAGTAGCAACGAAAATAATTTTATGGTTGGGTCACAACATGAGGAACTGTATTTAAAGGGCCAGAAGGTTGAGAATCACTGGGCCCTAGAGGGAGCAGGGTGGCCTCAATCAAAGGAGAGGGGTCAGATGTAGGGCATGGTTATAATACTTCCTTCAAAACAAATGGTTATGTTGTAGTTTTCTACCATATTTGTAAGCAAAAGAACAAACACAGCCTTCTTTTGCTCTTTTTAAAAATGTCAACACTTTTAATGATGCTATTTAATTCAGCCTCCAAACAGGAAAACTATCTGGTGTTAGTCTTTAAAACTATAGGGATCTCATGTCTCTATTTAAAATAATAAAAAATATGTGAGGGGTCTGTGAAATAAAAAAAAATTTAATATATCATGCCTTTAACTGCTTATATAATACAAAACTAAAGGACATAACTAGGAATGTTTTAGGCATGATTCACCTAGACATATGCCACATAAATTAACAAAATACATAAATCCCACTAACTCTTTAACAGGGACTTTTTTTATAAGATATTTCTCTCATTTACAAATTAAAGTTTATCAAGAAAGGAAGAAAAATAATGGTAGTCATACAAAATTGCTCACTAAAACTGGGGCAGAGGAAAAGCAACCCTGAAAAATGGGAATAATATGGTTTGTTAATTTTGAATGAAAGATGCATTGGGCACTGGCAAGCTCTTGTTTTAAACCCTGCTTTTTCCAATATTTGTTACTTACCAAATACAAAATCAGGAAGAATGAAATATTGATTAAGCATAACACTATTTTTCTAGAGAAGCCATTGATTTTACACACAGCATAATTTTATCATTATGGTGCCTAAGCATAGAGAACCAAATAAAAATAAGAACTGTATATTTTCAAATTAATTAAATATGATATTCTCTGATAGCTATTTAATTTATCTTTTATAGACAGAATTGCAATAGATAAAAATTGTAAAATTAGTTCTTATAAAATGTTTGTTAATTGGCTAAAGTACTTTTGGAGAGAAGTGACAGCTGAAGAAAGAGACCAAAGCAATATAATAGGGGCCCAAACTTTTTGTTTCATTGTTGTATTCATAGTTTTTTGCTAGTTAAAAAAATCTATTTTCTACTTTATTAAAGTATAATTTACATACTATAAAATCTACCTCTTTTAATTGTATAGTTCAGTGAGTTTGAGGAATATATATGAAGCATGGGGTTCAGGGTGAAGATTCATTCTTGTGGGTCCTTATCTGATGAAATTGAAGAATAAATTTGTGGACTAACAGATTTCTTTAATAAAAATGTAGGTGTTTATTGGAAGTTATACAAACTCCATCTGGGCAGGGGTGTCCCCAAAGGGGATCCCCTGGGGAAGGGCCCCCAAATGGGAAAAGCCTGCTCTCTAATGGGAAAAAAATCTAAAAAATCTGAATCGACTGAGTCTCTTTGATTCTGGTTTATATATGCTGCAGTTTTTTGTCTGAACCTGACCCTTTCTAATTGGACCCTTCCTTGATTTAGGACCCTTGTGCTTTCCTCATTGGTCATTCTGCTACATGGTATTAGTTTCAAAGCTCAAAGCCCACGTGGTGCCTTTACTCTCTCTCTACCATTATTCATCTTATCTGTTCAGGTTGGAGTTGCTTTTGATTTCCCTATGGCTCTCTCTCAGTAGTCCTGGCTGGAGATGTTTTATTACTCCTATGGCTCTCCCAGCTGCTCAGGTCAGGGCTGCTTTTGATCTACCATATAGTTGCTTTAATTGCTCAGGCTAGAGATATCTCCCCTTTTCCTGTCTGCCTAATTAAGATAGCTAGCTAACCCTTATTATAAGCATCTATGCCACAATAGCATTAAGATACCCAATATTTCCATCAAACTAAAAGTTTTCAAGCAGGGGCCAACAATTTTGAGAGAGGATTGTAATTTTACATTTGCTAAGTAGGCAATTATTTGAAAAAGTAGAGTTTAAATAATGTGCTTGCCAGTATCCCAAGTACCTTTTATACAAAATTCCTAAATATTTTAATAAGACCGAATGCATGGTGGATCTGAGTCTGCTAGTGTCAGCAGTACCCTGGAGACTTCCACAGACTAAATGCATGTGGCCAGAGGTACCATTTTGTTGCTATAAACTAAGACACAGTCCCTACCAAAGCAATACTATACATGCCAGTGAACTGTATGCACTACTAGATATTATCACCCAAACAATGTGAGCCAAAATTACTTTTAGACTGTAATAAAGAATAATGAGCATTTATTTGAGCAAGAGAAGATGCGGCCTGGGAAACACATAGTCAGGTAGAAACCTAAATTGTGTTCCACCAAGACAAAGGGAGGCTGCCTTTTATAGTGAAATTTCCTGCCCTGGTTCCCAATCAGGTCCATTTTCTCTAAATGAGGAATTCAAATTATGCAGTTCTGATTGGATGGGGCAGGTCTCAGTTCATTGGTACAAAGACAAAACCAGGGTTTCTTAAGTGGGGCATAGTCCTGGAAAGCTGAGAGTTCTCATGTAAGTAGGTGAAGATCCCCTATCAGCAAATGAACAACAGGCTCTTATTATTTATAAAATTTGGGCCTTCATTTGACCAAGTGGAGTGCAACTCAGCAGATAAATTCCTCCTGGTGGTCCACATATTTGAAAGGACCAAACCTGTCAAAGCAAAATTGCATAGGACAAAGTTCAACAGGGAAGGAAAACTTTATCAGTGTAATTGCAACAGAGTAAGGAGATCAGAACTGGATCTGAACTCAACTCCACAGAAACGAAGGGCAGGATTGGAGAGTATTTTAGATTGGGTTGGGGGGGTGGGGGGTGGACAGTGTTATAGGCCATCTGTGTTTGCTAATTGGTCCTACCTTCATGATGGAAGGTAATGTAAAAACTTGGAGCAATTAGTTAGGTCTTACTTTCCCGCATACTGGGAGAAAAGGACACTATTTTCCTTGATTATATGTGAAAGAGCTGTCTCCCAGATCCTTACGAAAGGAAGTCCTGAAATGAAAAACAAGTAAGCGGTTTTTAAAACATTTACATCTCAGCCCTAGCCTGTTTGGCTCAATGGTAAGAGCATTGTCCTCAGTTGTAGGCTCAGTCCCTGGGCCTGATCGGGGAGCATGTGGGAGGCAACCAATTGATGTGTTTCTCTCACATTGATGTTTCTCTCTCTGTCTCTCTCCCTCCCTTCCACTCTCTCTAAAAATCAATGGGAAAAATATCCTCAAGTGAGGATTAATACAAACAACAACAAAACCCATTTATATCTCAAAAGAGAAAGAATATATAATTACAATTTTCTAAAGTAAATGCTCTGAAAGAGGGAGAGAGGGTCCTAGAATCTGGGAGAAGTCTGTCTAACATTTAGTCAAGTTGAATGAGGGGAACCTTAAGCTCCTCTTGATCAAATCTGACCTTGAAGTCTTTTAAGAGTTCACCTCTCTTTCTGCTCTTGCTTTGCTTTCAATTGAAGGTCAGCACAACCCAACAATCAAGAATGCTTCTAACATCTCTTATACCTGAAAATCCAGGCTCAACTGTTCCCAACCAGTAAAGGAAAAAGGAAATCATTTTCTTCCTTAGTCTAACATTCACTTGTTTTTTCTACCTCATAATGAAACTTTTCTGAGGATGATTTACAGCAAAGATATCTTTTCTTTCTTAGAGAAACTCAAACCCAGCCCATCACTATGAGATGGTTCCCAATGACTCAGGCACAAGCACTGTGGTACATTCCACAAATCTGGGTTATTCAGCCTTCAATGACAACATTGCAGTAAGTGCCTTCAGGGTCAAGTCAAGGAAATGTCTTTTCAAATTCTTCTTTCAGTCTCTGTATTCCTGATCTCCAGTGAGTAATTATCTTGGAAGAGAATCACAGAACCTATCAAGATTAGAAGTTACCATCCAGGTCTGGAAAAACAAATCTGTACCTCTAATACATGAAGTTCTGTTAAAGCTCTTCAGTTCATACTATGGAGCTCATTCCGAAGCATCTATGGTTGGGTGGCTCAGCTGTACATGAAGGTTTTCCCAAAATACAGAGTGGGTACCTACCTGCATTACTGCAAGGGCCCTCTCAGAGCAGAAGAGTCTGCCCCAAAAGCAGATTTTAGTTTCCTCCCTGGTGGGCAGGAACTGCTGGAAACCCCCCAAATGGTAGCTCTTTTCCAGCCTAGTAAAAACTTTACTATCCTATCTCCAGCAGGTGCCCTGGTACAATTAGGTTGTGGTAATTGACCAACATCTGCTCTCTTCCCATATCCCTTCAGGAAATTCACTCTGATGGTTGCCTAGGTGCTGAGACAAAATTCTTAATCTATTCTGTATCTAGGAGCATTCTAGTAATTCCCATTAGTGTTTAAAATTAATTTTTTCAGGCTGTGAAGAAAATAGAAGGATTTATATTTCCCCTGATGTATAGAAAGAGTTATATTCTCTAAATGTGGCTATGGTTCTCCTGTCCAGGTTAATTATTATTTGTGTGCATTCACCAAGAGAAAAATATATCAGGCAGCTATACCTTTTTTTCTAGTTCTAGATAGAACCATGTTTTAGAGGTATTCTCTTACTAGTAACACAGTACAAATAAAAGAGATTGTCTTAATTTTTAAAAAAGCTTATAAAAAAAACCCAAGTTGATAATAGTCATCCCCGGAGTCAGGTAACCACGAAACAGACTATTTCATAGAGGATATAACTGAACAAACCAGAGAGCTCAGTCTCATTTGCAGGGACATCCTATGGTTTAAATGGTGCTATTTTCTGAGTGTAATGAGTAGGGAAAATTCTTTCATCTGAAGACTACTGTGAGATCTCAGTATTTAATCAGGTAACAGGGCCATTTAAAAAGGTAGCAGTGGGTTGGAGGAAAGTATTCAAGCAGAGGGAACAAACGTGCCTAGGCCATGGGGGAGTAAAGAATTAAGTATGCTTGGCCATCAAATGGGAAGGCTAGTGTGGTCCAGTGCCATGAGTGGAAAGAGAGTGGTGGGACATACTATCCACGAGGGTGGCAGAGGCCCGAGCTAGCAGAGACTCAGTGACTGCATAGGCATAGTCCTGATTCGGTGTCAGTGTTAGGGCCTCACCCTGTGAGCAGCATTATGGGAATAGCCCAGGCAGGTCATGCTCTAGAGTTAGCTGATGAGAATAGTTTAATGCGCAGGCACACTCCGTTTTCATTTGCTTTGCTTTATTGAGTGTAACAGATATTGCATTTTTTTTTACAAACTGGAGGAAGAGCCTCCACCAGCAAAACGATTATGACTCGCTGTATTGCGATACTCACTTTATCGTGATGTTCTGGAACCGAACCCGTAGTATCTCAGCGGTATGCCTGAACTTGTGTCATAGCGGTCACTTTTGTGAGGAAGAAATAGACATTTGAAGCTTTCAGAAAAAGGGCAGAAAAAAATAGCATACTGTGGATTCTTGTTCAATTAGGGGTAACCTCTAAAAGAATAAAAATCATATGTAGCTTTTAAGCTACTAGAACAGATTTCAAATTAAGCAATGGAAGCTAGGAAAGAGAAGGAGGGGGAAAAGAACTTAATTATAGTAACTAAAAATATTAAATGATATGGCAGATATAAATCTTTATATAGGTGATGTTAGCGAGCATGACAGAGCAAGGACATTTAAAATTATCCCCTCCATAAAAGCAGCAAATAATAAATAAATAAATAAATAAATAAATAAAATGAAAACCTTACATAACTGATCAGAACTGATCAGAATCAACTTTGTCAGAACTTTAGAAATTAATCAAAGACTTGGAACAATCTAGGGGGAATTTATTGAAGAAAAAAATGAAAACATTGAGCTTTGGGGTGTTTTCACTAGCCCCACTTCCTTCTGTTTTCAGGTTCCCCAGTAGCCTCAAAAACAAACAGCCAACATTTGTGGTGAAAACTAGCAGCCTGGGAACCAAACTCAAGCTTGTTCAGTGCCTCATTCCCAGAGAGCTATCATTATTGACCTCTCTACTGGTTCCCTGGAAGGCCCCATTGGTAATGCTGTCTGTGTTTGATCACATTGACCAGAGTCAGAACTCACCAGTGTGACATGCCTATTCCCCGGGGGTGGGAGGCTGGGGAATGAGGTGGGAGGTGAGAGGCTGATGGGGGTAGACAGGTGTCAAAAAAGAGAGAAGGGAAAATAAGCTATGTGCTTTCACCCCAGCTCCTAGGACCATAGTCGCTCTGATCAGAGGTCTCCCTGTAAGTGTTAGAGGTTCCTGTGAATCTTTGTTGCTGTTACCACCAAATATTTCTTGGGGGCTGGGGCACTAGGGAATGGAGAAATACAAAAACAAATGAGAGATTTCCTCCACTCTGAGTGTGAAGAGAGCCCTTTCCTGCCCTTCAAGCCAGAACCAAAGTGCTGCTTTTTAAGCAATCTGTCCACACTGATGACCACTTTCAGGTTTTAGTATGTGTTGAGTTGAAGCCTCAGGGTACTGGAGGAGAGACAGAGCAAAAATGAAATCAAAACAAGCACAAAGCAAACCAGTCAAGACACCACTGGCCTCGTGGTACTTAGAAACCTGCTCCTCTTTACCAAGCTCCCTGCCATTCTTAACTTTTCAGTCTTCACATTGCTGCTCCAAACATTCCCTCCAGGTTTTCCAGCTGAATCAGTGGGAGACACAGGGCAATACATCTATACTCCTTCTTACCCAGAACCAGACCCCAATCTAATTTTCTTCGTTCTCTTTCTGGGCAATTTCAATGATCAATCTGGTCACCTTTTGCATAATATTTTATGTGCTCATTCTGGAATAAGGCAGACAAAAATGAAAAAGAAGAAAGGGAAGAAGGAGTGGTGGAAGGGTGAAAGGTAAGAACCAAGGAAAATTAGAAAGAAGGAAGGAAGGGGGGAAAGAAGGAAGACAGAAGGAAGGAAGGGAGGAAGGAAGAAAGGAAGGAAGGAAGAAAGGAAGGAAGAAAGGAAGGAAGGAAGGAAGGAAGGAAGGAAGGAAGGAAGGAAAAAAGGGAGGGAGGCAGGAGGGAAGGAAGATCTTTATGCTATCTATATATATATAAAAGGCTAAGTGACCGACTGTCCGACCAACCGACCAACCGGTACATATGATGTGCACTAGCAATCTAAAAATAAACATTGACTCATGCATGCGCAATACATATAAAGCTCTTGATGGCACCAATCGCATGCGTGTGTTTCGATCTGTTATTGTCGATTGTGAATTTGGTTGTTTTTGTTGACATTCTGAAGCTGAAAGAAAGCGGCGGCATCGACAGAATATGTCTGAAGACCAACATATTCTCCAATTATGTTAATTAATTTCCTTTCAATGTGTACGAATCCATGCACTGGGCCACTAGTAGTTTTATAAAACTCTTTGATTTCTGGAAACATGATTCCATCTATATGACAGCTAAATCCAAGTTCTTGTCACAGTAATGAACATTCAAAGGCAGAGAGGAATTGAATAATAAGCTTAAAACTGTGTTTTGTCTTCATTCTTTGTCAAATTGTTACTTACAGAACTTTGTGATTTGTTTTTATTTAGGGATGGCCAATAATAGAACTGACATCTCAAGTGTCGATTCTGCTACAGAAACACCATAATTAGATGTTGCCCATCCACACTGCTGATTGATACCAGTGTTTCTGAGGCTTTCTGGAGGTAAAGCATGTTTCCTAGCCCTTCAGAGCAAAATCTATCCTGTGTGTATGGAAAATCAGTGTTTGGAATGGAACTGGAACTCTGTTTTCCCTCTCTGTCTAGATTCAGCTGGCTGGAGCTCGAATTATATGGTGAATGTAAATTGTGTAATCTAAAATCTTACAGGAGCCTGGCCAGCGTATCTCAGTGGTTGAGTGTTGACTTGTGAACCAGGAAGTCATGGTTCAATTCCTGGTCAGGGCACATCCCTGGGTTGAGGGCTCGATCCCCAGTGTGAGGCATGCAGGAGGTAGCCAATCAATGATTCTCCCTCCTCCCTCATCATTGATGTTTCTATCTCTCTCTCCCTCTCCCTTCCTCAATAAAATATATTTTTTAAATAAATAAACAAAAAATCCTAGAGGAGCACTAGATGATGTGCTCATTTAAGTGTTATTTCCATTTGTATATAAAATGAGTCAATATATTGATACAAATACATTGAAATATGTTGAAGTAAAGGATCATTCTACACTTACTATAAATGTGGTCATTGCCCAGGGATGTCTGGAAAGCTTCCAGGGTAGATCCCCTAATCATTTATTTTTTTAGGGAATTCTGGAAGGAAATTCTTCTGAACCAGAATGGAAACCATAAGCTTGGTTTAGGGCATATCACGAGGGCTTAGGGCATTGGCTTGTCCTAGAACAACAGGCCATGAGCCACAAGGACTGATGCTGACTGCAGGGTACTGTGCGTGACTGGGATAGCTTGCCAATGAAGCTCTCCTTGAGCCATTTCTGAGTGTTCAGGAGAGGGTTCTTCAGAAAAGACTAAAACAGCCCAGTTTTTAGTATTGTTGTAAGACCTGAGTGATCTCAACTACATTGCTCTCTTAACCACTTTTATAAATAGAGGTTGATGATATTTGGTCTGCCTCAAAGAAGTGAATAAATTAAGATGTGGAATGGAGGAGGAGCAGGACATGTTTTGAATCACAGAGAGAAAAGGAATTGTGAGAATGATGTAGGTGTGGCAACAACTTGGTCAGGTTCCCGAAAAGCTACCATCAGGATCAGGAAAAGGAAAATGATGGACGCCATGGGCACCAGTGGCCTGTGGTCACCTGAGAGACAGCCTCTGGAGGCCGTTTGAACTAGGTCAGAGGAATGCTAGCTCCGCAAAAGTTCCCCAAACTGGCTTTTGAAACAGCAGAATATCGTTTATTATTGCGATTAGGACCCTTCTGTATTTGCACACTAGTTTCATGTGAATAATATGCATTTCTTTTTCTAAAAGAATAGAACAGGATCTAGAACTTGTAAATGTTGAAGATAATACTCAAGAGCACAAGTAAAAATGTTGTTGAATATATTTTGTTTTCCTTGCTCTACACGCCTTCCAATTTACCTAGTTCCAGAAGACTTGCATCAGCATAAAGAACTACTACTACTACTGCTGCTAATAATAATAATAATAATAATAATAATAATAATAATAATAAAGTCAAAGCCAGAGAGGCATTGTAGCTGAGAGCTACAGAATTGTTATAGGTGCTGCACATGGGTACAGGAAATAGACTTTTGATTCCTATTCCCATTCTAACCTCATTCTAGCAACTCCTTTAGAAATGTTTATATTATCTTATTGGCTCTATGATCAGCTATGAGTAAGAGTGGGCTTTTTTTCCAAAAAAGAATACCTCCTAAATCTTCTTGCATACATTTTGGATAGAATTTAATGGTTACTATTGTTCTCTCTCTCTTTGGAATTTTTTTTCTGCTTAATTCTTATATTTAATGCAAATCTTAATACCTGTATTTTGGGGTTTTTTCCCTCCGACATTTCAAAGTTAGATAATCTGTTACATTAAAAAGCATAATTTTATAAGCATCTGAGGGTCTAAGTACAGGATAGGGCAAATCCTTTTGTTAAACTATTGTTTTTATTTTATCTTTACTGTTGATAGTATTATAGATGTATTCCTTTTTCTCCATTGACCCCTTCCTGGAATTTACTAATCTAGGAAGTCCTACACTTCGTAAACCTTCAGAATCTTGTTAGGGAAAGCATGTTAAACTGAGTTCCAGGATATCTGCTTTTAAACCCAGATTTCATGGAAAGGAACTTTAGACATTATGTAAGCCAACAATTTTCAGTGTGGGAAGGCGGGATCAGAATTACATTGATGGTTCTATTTCTAGATAGGGAACAATGGACTAGCCGGACATCCTTTTCCATGTAAATTTGTTGATCACCCAAAGCAGAAGCAGTTTTCAAAATATCAGTAACTGATCAACAATATTTCAGATAACTATTTCCTTGAGATAGGTGCTGGCTCTTCCTGGAACGTGGGCACATCTCCAGATGCAAGAGCAGACAGCTGTCTAAGACCATCCAGCATTAACAGCGTCTGTGAAGCAAGATGTTGAATGAATTTTAACAGTGAATATTTCTTCACCAATGATTATGTAATGTGTATAGATATAAGCATTCTAGGAGGTTTAGATAGAAAAATTGTAATCAACTTAAAAAAGAGTAGTCAAAATCGAACTGTCCAGAGGTGTGATTCACAAAAATAAGCACACAGTATTGGAAGATGTCAGTGATAGGAATGACCTACTATGCAAATGGCTCCATCAGCATGTTGGATTAAAGGCTCCAGTACCAAGGATGTGAGTCCCTCAAAAGCATAGGCCATGTGTCTTCACTTTTGCAGCTCCTGTTAGTCATGCATTCATCCACTGAATCACTGAGTACACACTATAAAACCCAACAGAGGCTAGGCATGAAAATAGTGGTAAACAAGTCAACGTGATACTCCTGCTTAGTGGAGCGTTGAAAACAAGGTAGATTTTACTGACCTTTTCCTAAACCGAACTCTCCTTCCTTCATTTTCCCTCCTTCCCTTCATTCTACAAACATTAATGTATTCACTGGTGCTGCTTAATTATCAGTGATTGTCTATCTAATATGTATATTTAAAAGACATATTAAAGGTACTTCTGCCTCAGTGCATAATTTTGGCTCTTTTATAATAGATTTCCTGATATTTACTCATTAACAAGAAAATTTTTATGATGAGTGGTGAAGGGCTCATTTTCAATCATTGTATTTCTTTAGAGCTATCCTGACTCATTTACCATTTTAATTGTTTTTGCTTTAATCACTAGAAAATCTTCTCCCCCCACCATCCTTTAAAGCTATTTTTGTAACAAGAAACATTAATTTAGTCTGTTGCCATTTTATTATATGTTTTCTATAAATTATGATGCACTGGCACTAGTATTTTGCCTCTACAATAAGCCATCTTCATTGGACAGATTGTTTGCATTTGCATTTTTATGTCCTTTCCGCATTCTTTATTGTTAGAATTAGTGACAGATATATCTTCCTGTATATTTGTTTTATCTTCTAAAACATCAGGAACAGCTGTTATTTATTTAAAAACATGGAAACTTAACTCTAGGTAATATAATCTATTTTCCCCTGACCTTCAATAGTGACTTTGCTTCATACCACCTGGTGGGTTTGTGTTTGTTTGCTAGTGTTGGTTTCTAAATGTGTATACATCAAGTATTACTTTGCAAGGAAAACATCCTATATAATAAAAACATAGTAAACAAATTGTCCCCTTGACTGGGAGTTCGTCTGGGAGTTCAACCAGTGGGCGGGGCTGACTGGGGGAAGGGAGGGAGGCCTCTGCCGGCAGCCAGCAGCTGCTAGGGACCCTACCAGTGCACAAATTTTGTGCACTGTGCCTCTAGTGGCCTTAATATAGTTGGCTTGTAGTCAAATTACATCCTGTTTTTCCCATTTTGTATTGTCTTCGAAGTTTCTTACGTACTTTGTACTGCTACTTCAGGTCACCATTGGAATGTCTGGTAAATCATTTAATACGTGGAAGAGAGGAATAGATTATACAGGTCAATTTTCTAAGGCACGATTTCTTTTTCTAGATAAATATCACAATTTGAGTGTCTCTAAATCCTAATTAATTTACATTGTTAGGGAATATAGCTCCTGTTATCATGAAATATCAGCACTAATCATGGAATAGCTGAATAAAAAATTGTCAGAGAAGAAAGGCAACTTTAAGATAATTTCAGTAACCTCCTAAAATTACATGTAAATGATGCTTGAGTGAAAGTGTACCATTTCCTAGGCAGAAGGATCCCTAATTTCCATAGATTCTTAAAGGCATTATTTTTTTAAATTTATCTTTATTGTTGAAAGTATTATATATGTCCTCCTTTATTTCCCATTGACCCCCTAGGCCTTCACCACCCTATTGTCTGTGTTCATGGCTTATGCATATCTATATACATAAAGGGCTAATATGCTACCAGACCATTCGACTGGTAGCTGTGATGTGCACTGACCACCAGGGGGCAGACGCTCAATGCACAGGCATGGAAACATGGAATAGACTGATGAATCTCAGAGGAAGGTGGGGAAGGGATTCGTGCATCAGTGGGGTCCCTCACCCTGGCCTGCGGGGATCAGGCCGAAACTGGCTCTCCGACATTCCCCAAGGGGTCCTGGATTATGAGAGGGTCCAGGCATCTAGTATGCATATAAGTACTTTGCTTAATCTCTCCCTACCCACCTCCTACCACCACCTTGCCTCTGAGATATTCTTAAAGGTATTCTCAATGGCCCCAAATAAAGAACTTTTCTAGTTCAATGTACCATTTTTGGGGGGGTGGGGGGGGTGGGTATAAGAAAACAACCCATGAAATGTAGTTACTGAATTGGATTCTCACATGTCTGGGTTTGTTTCATGTTCTAGTTTCTTTAAAATAGTTATTCTAAGAAGGAGAAAGTGCCTTTATACCTCGTGGTTCTCTGAACTGTATGATCTATAGATTTGTGACCATTTGTACTGAGGGCCTCTAACCTCTGCAGCCCCAGGAGCCCTCTGGGGGCTGCCGGGCTGCCATGCGTGCTTCCCAGAATGAAATCACACACTGCATTGGTGACCATCCCTGCGGAGGGACTGGGAATCAGACTCTCCCCCTTTCCCAGGGTTTGCTATGTTTGTTATTATTTATGTTTATTTTTTTTTTTTTATTGTTGTACGCTCTGTGCCTCGGATCAGTCTAAGGTGTAAATTTATAGTCTTCACAGATATTTTCTGAGCCTTTCCATGGGCATGACTGGCCACTTTCTAACTGCCCCTGTATATGCAGTTGTTTTTGAATCTTCTAATCCTTAATTTCTGGTTCTCAACATGGAAAAAGAGAAACATTAAAGGAGGAAAATCAAGGAAGGGAAAAAAAGGGTGCCAGCCCTTTAAATCCCTTGGAAGTGGAGTCAGCCAGAAGGAGAGGGGTTTGCAACCATGGAAGGAGGTGCAAACAGTGTCCACCTACCTCTGTCTGAACCTCTGTGGTCAGAAGCGTGGGTCACACATCTGAGCACACATGTCCGACCTTTGAAGGACAAGGTCCTTTGCCCACCCTCGCTGCCAGCAGCTGCAGGCAGGTTGCTCTGGAAAGTGCACAGCTGCCTGCCACAGGCCGGTGGGGCAGACAGGTATCTGCTATTGTGCTAAGGGCTGAAATGGACCAAAATTAATTAGCAATTGACTATCCGAGCCTTCCCATAGAAGTTGCAAAATAGTTGTATCGGATTCTGCCAGTGCAGTTGCTGTCTAGGGGGGCAGACAGATTCCTGGTGCTCCCTACTCTGCCGTCTTCTAAGAATTCTTCAACGCTGTGACATTTTAAGAGGATCAATTGGGAAGCTCTGTGAAGAATGGTTTGGAAACACCTGGAGGTGTTGATAGGAGGCTGAAGGCTGGGGTGCATCAGAAGACTAAACAAAAGTCTCAGTGTGAGTTTCTGAAAGTAAGGACGTGGAAAGTAACAGGGAGAATGTATAAAAGAATGTGAAAGTCACTGAACATACAAAATTAAACATAAGTTTAATGTGGGAAGATTTGAAAGGAAAGAGGAATCAAAGATGATACCAAAGAAAAGAAAAGAAAAAATTATTCAATCAAATGAATGAAAACTTTTGAGGTGGGAACAACAAATTTTATTTAGAAATAAAGGCGCTTAGGTGGCTGGAAGTCAGGATCCAGGCCAAAGTTATTGGTGCATATCTGTTTAAGACATTTAAGTACAGGGGATGATTGATGGCAGCCAGGAGCAGGGGCCTCCTGCATCCTCCTCCCCCTGCCCCCCCACCCATGGCAACCATAAAGCCATTTCGCTCATGTCTTGAATGCATCCTCAGAATAGTGCCAGAACCCCATGAACTGGCTCAGGAAAGAGGGGTGATTGCTCTAGTCTTAGTTTTTCCTGAAGCTTCTTTCATTGTGTCCTATTTGCTGAAATGAAACCAATACTACTTTATGGGACACCTTTTAATTTTCAAGGATACTATAAGTTTTCATGAACAATAGAAAAAAAATATCACACAAAGTTCAGTCAACCTAAGTGTGTACTCAGCGATGGGGGAACCTTCATTTTCTGTGGTCAGAACGGGAGCTCAGGGGTGAGCAGTAAAGATCTCATCATGTTCTGTCCTGGATGTTCAGAGAGGTATAGAAAGTTCTGAATGACGCACAAGGTGGGTAGGTATTTGGGAAAGGTGATGCCAACTGAGCATCTGCAGATTGATATGGAAATTATGGATTCTAATTCAAATAATTACCTTAGGGTGTTGGTATTCTTTTACTGAAATCTTTCTTTTTTTTAACCAAAATCTTAAGGAAAAATAAAAACAAACGTTTGACTACTGCTAAACTGACACTACCTAGCATTTGCTAACATTGTTTAACTCGTGTTTTCTCTGATAACTGCTTAAATGTTTCCTTTCCCCTTCTGACCTGTGGAAATGGCTTTCTCAGCAGAGTTGCCATTTTCCACAAATAGCACGGCCCTGCTTCAGAGAGCACATAGATTAAAACAGCTGCTCACGTTGTTAGCCCGAGAGGCGGAGCTGGGCTGCGGAACTATTAGAATACCCCTTGGGTTTCCCAGTGCGGCAGTGTGATCACTGGGGGATGACTGGCCCTGGTGTCTGTCTGCCTAGCATGCTTTTCTCACCTTGGGGGCATTTTCACATTGTAGCCAGCAGAAAAGGCTTTCCCTGCTCAGCCGGGTATGGCAGTGATGGGGAGAGGTATGGGGTAGGAGAGAAAGCGCTGAAACGAGGAGTGGAAACCAGGCCTTGTCTGTTCTTATCCGTGTGATAGAAGGGGAGGAACCTAGCAAGGCCCCTGTGTCCTGTTGTTAAAGAGGGCCCAGAAACACTGTTTACCCAACATTTGCTTTTCCATCACCCTGTGGATTGCCTTTCTCCCCTTTGGAGCCCCAAACTACTACACTCCCTCTTCTTAGCTCAGTGGCATGTAGGCCTTAACTGTCATGATCTGTCCTCAGATTTCCTGTTCTTGTGGAACCCCTTTATGTACATATGTAATAATTTTGGTAATTTTCTCCTGATAATCTGTCTCATGTTATTTTGATTATTACACCAGCCTGAAGAACTTAGAAAGGTAGAGGGAAATTTATTTTTCCTCCCTCAAAATGTCTATCTCTAGATACTATAGTTTAGTTTTGCCCATTAAATATATATTTATCTCAGAGAGGCAGGGAGAGAGAGATAGAAACATCAATGATAAGAGAGAATCATTGATCTGCTGCCTTCTGCATGCCCCCTACTGGGGATCAAGCCTGAAACCCGGGCATGTACCTCAACTGGGAATTGAACTGTGACCTCCTGGTTCATAAGTCGTGGCTCAACCACTGAGGCACTCGGGCCAGGCTAGTTTTGCTCATTTTTGTATTTGACATACCTTTTAAGTCTCCATTCCCTTTCTTTGTAAAATATTTTATCTGTTGCAACACTGGGCTTTTGAATCTGTGGTGTTTCCCAGAGCCTAAATATTTTTTATCACACACTCATAGTGCAGGTTACCATGTTCCTCTTGTGGGGAGGAAAATAATTTTTCCTCTACCCTTCTAAGGTGCTTGGCTAAGACATCACTTAATAAACAGATAGATTAATAGGAGGGAAAAAATCCAGAAGTTGAATAACACCTATGTTATATATACTTGGGAGGTACCCAAGAAAACCAAATAACTCCCCCCAAATGGCCCAAACCACCATCTTAAATAGCATCTCCAGCTAATATATATATTTTTTTGGGGGTGGGGGGGTGGGGGGGTGGGGAGCCAGTTCTGAGAAGTTTCCAGGCAAAGCATAGCAAAGGGGGGGGGGGTTGCTATGCAGATTAGGTGTTGCCTTCTCCATTAATAAGAGTTTCTAGAGATTTAGTCATCCCCTCCTTTGGTACAGGAAGGAAGATGCCCTTTACATAATGGATATTTCCTTTATAAATCTAAATGTCTCCTAATAGGGTAACTTTTACTCAGTTTTCAGAGCTTCTTTGTCTGCTATTTCTTAAAAATAATTAGCCTACAATAATCCTTATGCCAGCAAAGAATATTTTGGGGTAGCACACTCTATTCCTTCTCACTCTGTTTACTATATTTTCTACAAATCAGCAATGGTGTTTTGCTGTTAATCTTTAACATTCCTTGGCTTGTAGGTATATCACTGCAGTCTTTGCTTTCTTCTTCACATGGCATTCTCCTTCTGTGTATCTTTTTCTGTGTCCAAATTTTCTCTCTTTTTATAACAAAACAGTCATATTGGACTAGGGCCCACCCTAACGAACTCATATTAACTTGGTCATCTGCAAAGATCCTGTTTCAAAATAAGGTCACAATCACAGGTACTAAGGGTTAGGACTTCAACAGATTTTGGAGGGAAACACAATTTCATCTTTAACAGCAGATAACTGCTTGACTGTGTGAATTTCAAAGCTTATTGTGATAGGTTCAGAATTATTTTCCATATGTATGAGGGTGTGGGGCATGCTGCATTTTATAGCCACTGTGCTTGCACCAGGAACTCCCAGTAGCACAGAAACGGATCATCTGGAGAGAAAAGCAGTTTGTGACAGTTTGACAAATGTCCTTTTTCTTGATTTTCTAATCAGATACCCCATTATAGATAACGATCTCATAAAATATTTTAAGCTAATCCAGATCAAGGCAGGTCAGAATTTAATGGGATTTCTCTAGGGTAAACTCAAGTACACTAAAATCTTCAGGGAGAAATAGCTGCATTAAGATGATTTCCATGAGTATAGGTTATGCTAGGAGTATACAACAGACACACAAACACCCTAGATTTGTAAAGCTGAAGGTTTACTTTTAAATTATTTGAAAGGGTGATGGGAGATGGGGACGTCCAAAGGGAAGGGCTACACAGAGAAAAGGGGCCTTGGAGACAGGGTCAGGGGGTAAGCCAGGGACAAGCTGCCACTGCCCATCACTCCCCTGGTTGCAAGTTTCGTCCGATCCCTGGGCTAGGATGAATGAAAGGCCAGTCACACTGACCAGAGCAGCTACACAACCTCTCTCCCAGAGTTTTGACTCACCAGCCCAGACTTGATCTTTCCAGCATAGTGTGTTCAGCTGAGTACAAAGTGTGTAAAAGTTATACTAGTAGAATTCAAAAGAATTTTTACCAAAGAAATCAGAATGTTAACATTAAACTACATAATTCCTAGATAATACCTAGTTATTGTTATAGAAGAAAAAAACAGATTCAAAAGATGCCAGTCATTAATCAAGTTTTGATTTTAATCAAGTTTTGATTTTGGGATACATTTTTAAAATCTCTCTGGATATATACATACATATATATATATATATATATATATATATAATTTTTTTTTCTATAAGCAGGAAGGATGTCCTGTGATCAACTTATCACCTTATAAAATCTTGCTAAAGTTTTTGTTTTTATGGCTGAAGTCACAGACAACCTTCTTTGAAAACAGCTCTTATTCTGAACATTTGTATACTCTATTATTATTTTTTTTTCAAATAGAAAAAAGTAACAATGAGTAAATTATAGATTAATGAAAATTCCCAAGGAGGAAAAATAAAAAAGAGATTTTTCCTAAGGTGAGAACTTCTCTTAAATTTTAAAAAAAGATGCAACAGGAAATTGTTTCTGTATACAAAATATTCGATGGTTGATCAGAAAACAGAGTCTTGAACATTTCCAGCCCCTGCTACTTTGTTAGATTTTGAAACCAGGTTTAGTCTTTAAACTTGCAAATACCAATCAGAGGAGCGATCTTCTTTCAAAAGGAACAGTGTCAGGGGCAGAAACAGTTTTACCTTCACTATCTTGTAAATTTACTACTTGATTTACTACATTTATTAAAATGACTCATGCACAATTTCTCATTTTAGTTTCAGCAACTCAGGCAGGAAAGTTATTACCTATTTTAAATGGAAAAGCACTATCAGTGATTTGTACAAAATAACACTGTGACTCTGTAATAATGACTAGAAAGCATACTTTTTGCTTTAGGTTCATTCCCGCTCCCCCCCCCCACCCCCCCCGCGACACACACACACACACACACACAAACACATGCACACACACAAGGGCCAAGAATGATAGCCAGCCATCTGAGCCTCACAAAGAGTAACAACCCCCTGTGACTCTAATACACTGTCTCTTGTTCCTCAGACTTTTCCAAATCTTAGGACTCACACCCAAGTCTTCAGAGGAAGCTACCCAGCAGGTGAATGTTCATAAAGAGATTAACATGGTATCAGTGCTCTGTTGAAATTAGAGCCCGTGGGTGCACTGAGGATTACAGATAACCAAAAAAAAATCAATCTTTCTCTATTATATATATTCTGACATACCCAGGTAAGTGGTACAGCCAGTACAATTACATGTGAAATAATATTTAGGTATTTAAGGAAGTATTTTAGGAACAAAAACCTTTGAGCCAATGTCAACCACCTGTATATGAATCCTCAGGTTCTTATTAAAATGCATATTCTCAGGCTCCATCTGAGACTAGCCAAATCAGAATCTCTGTGGGTAGGATCTTAAAATTTGATTCTTTTTTTGTTTGTTTTGTTAATCCTCACCCAAGGATATTTTTTCCATTGATTTTTAAAGGGAGTGGGAGGGAGAGGGGGAGAGAGAGAAACATCAGTGTGAGAGAGACATATCAGTTGGTTGCCTCCTGCATGAGCGGAGCCTGCAACCAAGGTATGTGCCCTTAACCAGAATCAAATGCAGGACCCTTTAGTCCATGGGCCAACACTCTAGCCACTGAGCCAAGATTTGATTCTTAGCAAACTCCTCAGGAATTTTTATGTAGTTTAAAGTTTGAGAAACACTGTTATGCATGATAAAAAAAAATAGGATGCGTCTCTGAGAGTCACAATGAAATTACAAATAATGTTTACCTTTCTTTTTCTTCCTGCTGGGAATTGGTGGAAGAGCCAAAAGGCCCAAAACAACAAGAAACAAGTTATACAAATTTATAAATGATTGTCTCTTGCTGTGGCGTTGATTTTCATCTTAGATTTGTGGTTCTTTTTTAATTTGCCAACATGAGCTAAGTTATCAACATCTATATATATAAAATGCTAATATGTTAAGTGTCCCTCCCACTGTCCAACTGATCACCATGACCCACATTGACCACCAGGGGCCAGACGCGCACTTGCCATTTACAGAGAAACGGCACTGCAGACCTGGCACGACAAAGTAACACTCGGCTTCCCCCAAGGGAAGGCCCCCGCCACCACCCCAGAGTGACAGCCCACCAAATCGCAGCTGACACTGCTGAGACACCATGGCGCAAAATGTGGCCCACAGCCCAGCCCGGCCCAGAAATGGTTGCTGTGGGCGCCGAGTAATGATGTCACGTAGCAACGCCCAGCTTCCTCTCCCTAGAGACGAGCCTCTTTGCAGTTTCTTCAGCCCAGGAACACGACTTGCTTTATAGCCAGGTGCAAGCATTTCACACTTTAACCAAATGTCTGTGAAGCGTTTTCCTGTGCCTCATCTCATTTGATCCTCACAGAAGTCCTGGAGTAGATAGGAGACTCGGTGGAATCCTATTTTCTTTTCATTAGCCAGAAAATGGAGATTTAGAAAGTTTAGAAACTTGACCCGACTGAAAAGAAGTAAGAAATGGTGAACCTTGAAAATGACTTCAGGTTTCCTCACTGCGCAGAATATAGTCAAACACTGCTGCAGTTAAATATTTTACCCTTTGTTCTCCCTGCGTGAGCTACAATAATAATCTGCTTCGTGTTGATATTTATTGCTGTGTTGCTGACAATTACCTGAAAGAGAAGTTGGGGTGCTTCACTGGGCTGGAAAAAGTTTAGCTACATCAGAAAGCAGGTCTAATTAAGCAAGTTTGTTCTATATCTATAAAAGGCTAAGTTGACTTTTGCATACACGATACATATAAAGCTCTCGCTGGTGCTGATCGCATGCGTGTGTTACGATCTGTCATTGTCGATCATGAATTTGGTTGACACCTCTATTATAGAGAAAGGGTGAATAGCGATAGTAAAATATTTCTTCTAATTAATTTCCTTTCAATGTGCATGAATTCATGCATCGGTCCACTCTTTTTAAAATAATTTTATTCCCACCCTGATGGCCGGTCTTTTTTTTTTTCCACTTTAGTATCAATAATAAGATAAGTTAAATACAGAAAGTTGACTTCCCTTAGATAACTTCAATATACATTATTATTGATTGGAGTAGTAAATAGTACTGGGAATGAAATCCCATGCATGATAGGAAGATGTTTACTCATTTATTAGATCTATATTAAATATCTATTATATGTAACTCTGCAAACCATGCTGAGAAGAGATAGCTATGTCAAAAAAATGAGCTACAGATGTTTCTATTTGTAGAAATTCCATGAACATTTTGTTTTGGGGGAGGTGGTTTTACATGAAAATGCTCTTGCCTCACATTTCATTACCATTGCACAGCCATTTTCCACCAGTGTGCTATACATGCAATACCTGACTATTTAGTCAGGGGCACCAACCTCTTTTCCCTTAGATTGTCAAATTAAAAAAAAGGCATCAGCCAACACAGTAGCTATCCCATGTGAATGAATCAAAATTATACCTTTTTTTTGTCAGATCAGAAAAAGATATCTTTTGGTGTGCCACAGAATTTTAGTAATTAGTTTATGTGTGCCATGAGGTGAAAAGGGTTGAAAATTGCTGCCATAGCTTATGCCTTCTTAGCATGGCTCTCAGTCATTCCTGGAAGTAAAAACTTAATGTTTTAAACATGCATTATTTTTCCTAATGCATCATACACTGTAGGGGGTTCAGGTGAGAGCATTAAAGAACCAGACTATTGCTTCTAGGATTTAGTAATCTCTCATGTGGGTTCAAGGGTCATTTCAGGAGATTAGAAAAGGCAAAAGAACAATAAAGCACTGCCACAACTTTCGTGGTGGGGTTCAGGATCTGAAGGAGGGGCCGATGCACCAATGAAAATGCTATATAAGAAATATGAATTTAGAAGTTATGGGGGCCAGGTAGAGACCTCTTTCTTGAAGAGGCACCCCGATTTCTGGCCTGTCTGCTTTTTATTTACTTGAATACACATTTTCCCTTTAGCAATGCATACAGGTAGATCAAAGGTAAAGTTTGGTAAACAGCATAAGGATTATCAGGTTAGGAAATTGCCTTGAGCCACTGAGCCCACAGCAGGGCAATATAATGCTGATTTTCAGCCCTGCTGAATATCAAAGTCCATTGGCCTTCCAACAGGTCTTTTTGCATTAATATGCTAACTACTGTTTGCTTTAGCCTCTGGGCAAAGCACTTTTATACTTTAGAGATAGATTCTCATCATACTTTTTCTCATAACTAATATTGCTGTCTCCAATTTGCTCCAATGCTCTGCCTCCATCCCTGTCCCCTCTTCCCTTCACCATGGGCTGAGTTAAAAACTGGATGTCTTTATTTCCATCTAACAACCAGAGTCATGAGTTGATTGTTAAATTGGCAGTAATCAATCTGGGAGAAAGGACTTGAAATGCTAGCAGTGGGAATTTGCACCAATAACTTATTTCTGTTTATATATTGTTTCCTCAGCAGCTAAAAAAAGAGAATATTTGAAGTGAGATTAATATATCAGAATGGTGGACCAAACTTTATCTTGGATATCAGCATTTGGATATGTTTATGTTGCCAAATAAGTGAAAACAGTGAGGTTGACAAAAATTAGCTATATATTCTTATTTTAATATGTCAATATTAAAATAAACAAATGATTTTTTCAGTCGAGTTTATTTTGCATGTTCAGACATGCTTTTCCAATTACTTAATGGCTTTAATCTTTTTGAAAACAAGCTCTGATGAAACACATAGTAATATTTTTAAAAACACTATTAGATACCTCATACATTAAGAACAGCTTCTGAAGGGATGAGGCAATATAATCAGTAGGTGAAATTAAAAACAAGTATTTTAAAAAAGGAAAAAAATTAAAATTATAAACACTATTAACATTATATGAATTATCAGCAGTAGATCTTGAGTCCACTTTCTAATTCTCATATACATCTTTGGTCAGACAAGCTCATAGAATAAAACAATGTTATCAAAGTAAAATCACATTTATATGGAATGACAAAATTAATCGGACTTATTGATTTAATAGAAGGTCATACCTATCACAAAACATAACTTAACATTTTACTGAGATTCAGGTGAGTTTAGCTAATTTCAGTGAACACATTGTTTACTCAGTTAAAACAAATATCAGTGTAGGAAAAGGATGAACTTTAAAATAAACAGAACAGGTTTAATTCTTTACCCATATGGAAAATATGTACTTTTTACCCTTTACCTAGCACCTTATACAAAAATAAATTCCAAGTGGTAAGGAGATCACGTGTGAAATTCTTTTAGATAATAATATAGGAGAATATCATCCTGATTTTATGTTAGGAAAGTATTTCTTAAATAGGCCATGGAAAGAATGAGCTCTACAGGAAAAGATTCACAAATTCAACTATTAACAACTACTGCTAATCAAAAGATATCATATATATACTGAAAAAATAGAAGTCATGAGATAAAATATTTGAGGGATATAGTTCCACAAATGACTTGTTTTATATTAATTCCATTGAAAATAGCTTCCACTAAGAGCTCCCCAACACACACACACACCCTTGACACATACAGACTCCATCTCAGTTTTGTGTGGAAAATAAAATTTCCCATTCATATAAAGCCCAATTAGTGGTCAGGTGGGCGTGGGGGAAGCTTTATCCCAGGCAACCATTTAGGAATGCAAACTGATTTGGAATCTCCGGCATCTTTCACACTTTGCTTTTTAAGTCACCCTGGTCATTAGCATCAGCGGTAGGTGAGGAACAGAGAGCATGAGGAACATGCAGAAACTTGTACTGTATAGGTCAGATGTCGAAATGGCATATATCACTAAGCCCAGATTGCAATGAGCAGGACTTATTCCAGGTACAGCCCTCTGTAAAGCAGAATGAAAATGTGGTCTAGTGCTGTTCCCAGGAGAGAATGGAGGATAGAAATTATTTGTGATCAACTGGCCAATCTCATCCTGAGCCCACCTTTTTGGTCTAATTTATCTTCTCCCCAGATGTCAAACACACACACCGTCTCCCGGAGGATTCTCTTCCAAATTCCCATGTAATTAGTACACCTGGATCTAGGGCCAATGTCTCCTAATGGATATGCAGCTTTCTCTCTCAGACCTGCCAGTATTTCTTTGTGGTCCTGTACCCCATAAATTATAATGAAAATAGCCTGTCCACCCCTCATATCAATATCTGATATATACTGACCACATCCGAAGGGGAACAGGCCCTTCTTGCAGGCTGCACACCTGTCTCACTCATGCTCTTTGGAACACGCTAGTGGGTGTAAAGATTTTTTAAGACTCCAACAACCAAAAGCTTTTTTTTTTAGTTCATATTAAGCCTTTTTTTTTAAGTTTATGGTTTCTTTATCAATAAAATTCCCTCAAATACTTTATTGACTTTGGATTTATTTCCATGTGTCAATACGAACAAAGTTCATCCCTGTATAGATTTCTTAAATCTCACTACTTTATTTCCTCTCTGTCAGGCTATTTATTATAGGCCATGGTAACTAATAGGTAGGAAGACCATCTCGCTAATTTGAGTCTTGCCACAGAACTGAGTCTGATGGATTTTTATCACTCATGACATTTCTCAGACGTATTGATTACTGTCTGGAGTCTGAAAGAAGTTAACTTTTCTAACTCCCAAGGCCTTGGCTTTTATCAATGCTACCAACTCATTTGTAAATAAACTTTTTTTCATTATTGGAAAACTTTCAAGATCACTACCTGTCATATCTTTTAAAAAGCTGAGCATGAAATAAATAGCCTTAAGTACACTTTATTCATAGAGACCTTTTTCTTTATGGACTCAAGCTTAATTGATGTAAGAGCATTGCTGAGAACGATGAAGGGAGTGCCCGTAGATCCATCTGAAATGGCTTCAGTATGAAGTGTGCGTCATGAAGTCACTAACAGCCAAGATCGATTGCATCTTGTGCTTTTCTGGACCGGGTTTTGCCTTCTCTGTTATTCAGCAATTTTGATATTACATCTCTTTTAGATGACAGTTTTATCATAATCTCAATTAAGAATATGACTAGAAGGCATCTCATTATTCAGACAACCCACTCATTCATTAATGACAACTTAGGAAAAGTACAACAAAGGAGTTCTTAGTTTGAATTCTGAATGTGTATATATTTAAATGTGGCATATGCATAAGAAGAGCGTAGCTATGTTAGCTGTAACAAGGCATTTATTCTGTAAATTCATTTACAGAAGCAATTCTCATTTCTGCCATTTCGATTCTGTGACCATGATCTCAGTTCCATTGAATACATTGTATGCTTATGAACAGGTGCTAATTGAAAATGAATTACAACTCACTTGATATGAAGAAATTTCAGGAAAATTCAAATGGCCCTTGGAAGAAAATATAACGGGATTTACCAAACTAGTATTGAGAGCCTCTGAACTCATCATTGGTTTTTCTCTTCATTTGAAATAAATTTGCATTTTCTCTCTTAATTCATTCTATTACATATTAGCAATTCAAATGGGATATGTCCTTTTACTTAACTCATGATTTACAAAAATATTTTTATTGATTTTTAGAGAAAGAGGAAGGGAGAGGGAGAAAGAGATACATTGATGTGAAAGCAGAACATCAATCAGCTGCCTCCTGTATGCTCCCTACCAGGATGGAGCATGGGCCCTGACTAGGAATCGAACCAACAACCTTTTGGTGCATAGGACAACACCCAACCAACTGAGCCACATCAGCCAGAGCAACTCTTCCTTACTTTTGATATTCAAATATAACATATTATTTCCCAAAATAAAATGTCAAAATCAGATTTCCTTATAGTAATGTTAGAAATGTTAGAAACAACATTGTAAAATTTTTATGCGGACACTGTGAAAGAGACGGTCACTATTTAATAGATGAAAGTAACTAGAGAGAAGTTGGGATCCTTAGGACTATTTACCAGACACTCATTTATTCATTCTTTTTCACTCATTCACCAAAATTTATGGAGCCTTTATAATAATTTGTAATATATTATACCTCTTTTTGCTCTGAACACTTGAAAACATATTTCTCTGATATTTAAATTATGAAACATAGCAAAATTCTGTTACTCTAATTGAGTAGAACAAATGAGTTTTTAAATACTCCATTGACTATAATTAACTTTTTAAAAACTTCCAGTTAACAGATTTCTTTAGCAATTTAGCTGCTCTTTAAATTCACTCTATTTTTATTCAAGGACATTTAAAAACCACTGGCCAAAAATTAATGGACAATAACAATCCTGTTAACTTTTGAGAAATTACAGTCATTTATAAACGAGTTCGCTTTGATAGCCATTTTGTAAATTGTCAAAGGAAGAGTTAATATGGTTTCTACCTTATGTATTCGTTTATGCATTTTTACAACACAAGAATTCTTATGCCATACAAGATTTCTATTGACTCTCAAATTAGATCCTGATTTCCAAATTTAAATGAGAGAAATGAGCATTCCAGTTTTAGCTGGAGTCACTTTGAAGCAGGCAAATGAAGAGATGTCAAAAAAACCCCCCAAAAAGCAGAGGCATATACTCTATACGTTCCCAGTATCTATTTATCTGCTAAGCATTCTTCCCCTTTGCCTCCTCATTATTACCAACATGATTAATATACATGTTTAGTGTTTACATATATCTTCTCCTTTATCTTCTCATATCGCTTATTATTTAAAACCTTTGAGATATCCCCACACATATTTTGTAGATGAAGCAAATGATCCTGAAAGAAGGTAGGTAAGTTGTCCAAGATCCTAAAATTATCAAGACGCAGAAGCAGGCTTCATCTCCAATGACAGCTCTTTCTTTAGGGCATTATATTAGGAAAATACAGAGAGCTTTCTTAGGGACAACTAAAACAAACAAACAAACAGCACAATTAAAATATCAAAAAAGAAAAATATCAACCTCAATCTTATTTCAAACCAAAATTCATCAGCGGGAACGAGCTGTACTTAACAAACAGGTAAGTTCTTCCTTTTGACTCTGTGGGGCCTTTTGTCCTGTAACCTCGTTTCAGGGTGGTGGGTGGGGTGGGTGGAAGTGGGGTGGGGCAGGAGCATCTACAACTAGATGAATTTTATAATTTTAGGTCAAGCAGATTTACTTCCAGTATGACAGGTGCTTCCTAGTCATACTGGAAGTAAATATTTTAGACATCAAACTGCAGCGAAATGAAATAGGAAGAAATAATTCTAGCTTGTGCACTTACTGTGTGGTATTTGTAACTAGACCTGTTTTGGCCCATTTTTTCCTTCACTTGTAAAATTAGATTCAGTGATTGACATATTTGAACTATCTTCTGCAGGTTTTATGCAAATTCTTAAAAAGATAAAATATGTCAAATTACTTTTATAACCTATAAAGCAGTATAAAAATACCAGGCATTAGTTAATATTATTTGATACTGATACTTAGTGTTGTACTGATACATGGAATAATTACCAATCTCGGTGTCAGGAAACCTGAGTTTTATCAGTAGCTTATTGTGCTATTTTGTATAATCAACTAAATTTTCTATCCTTGTTTTTCTTTTTCTGATAAATAAGATAGACAATGTGAATCTGACTAGACCAAGGAGATTAAGACTTAAAAAGAAATAGTTCTAGCCCTGCCAGTGGGGCTCAGTTGGTTGGAGCATTGTCCCATGCTCCAAAAGGTGATGGGTTCCATCCCCAGTTGGGGCACCTATCGGAGGCAGTCAATCCATGTTTCTCTCTCGCATCGATGTTTTTTTTTCTCTCTCTCCTCTCTCCTTTGCTCTCTCTCTCAGATCAATAAAAAAAACACATATCATTTGGTGTTGATTTAAAATATATAAAATTAAAAAATAGTTATTAATGTAGTATATTTTTCTAAAGTTTCTGATGTTCTTTAAACTTTACTCTTTTTATTTTTTGGTGAGATATCCCCCCCCCCCCAATTCCTTCTATCCCCTCCCCTTTGGCAACCATCAGCTTATTCTCTCTATCTATAGGTCTGTTTCTGTTTTGTTTTATTTATTCATTTATTTTTATTATATTATTATGTTTTAGATTCCACATATAAGTGACATCATATGGTATTTGTCTTTGTCTGACTTATTTCACTCAGTATAATATACTCTAGGTCTATCCATGTTGTCAGAAATGGCAAGATTTCATTCTTTTTAGTGCTGAATCATATTTCATTGTATATATATTCCACATCTTCTTTATACATTCATCTATTGATGGCCACCTAGGTTGCTTCCATGTATTGGCTATTACTAGTAATGTTACAGTGAATATAAAGGCGCTGTGGGGGTCCAGCATGACTCACCCAAAGATGTACCTCAGTAGTATGCAGAGTACTTTGAACTAAAGGCAATTTTTACCACAAGCTCAAGAGAAACTTCTGTCTCCCCCCATCCTTGCCCCCCCCCAATCCTCCAACTACCTAGCAGAATTTAAATTAGGGTCTTTGCCCATAGTGACCTAACAATAGGGCAGGGCAAACTTCTATTCTTCTTAGCATCCTGTAATGAAAACCCCAACGTGCATTACCTCACTCCTAACTCAGGATGTCTTATATACCTCAATCCCCTTTTCTGTCTCTGAACTTCTCTTGCATGTGGTGTCCCTGACTCTCCCATGTATGCAGGGTTCCCATACATATGTATGTATTAAATTTGGTTCTTTTCTCTTGGTAATCTGTCTCACATTCATTTGATTATTAGATCATTCAGAAGAATCTTAGGGTAGAGAAAAGTTTGTTTCCCTCTACAGTGCATATATCTTTTCAAATTAGTGTTTCTGTTTTCTTTGGGTTCATACCCAGAAGTGGAATTGCTGAATCATATGGCAGTAATATTTTTAATTTTTTGAGGAATCTCCATATTGTTTTCCACCGTGACTGCTGTAATTTGTAATCCCACCAAAAGTATATAAGGGTTCCCTTTCTCACACCCTTGCCAGCACTTGTTATTTGTTGATTTATTGATGATAGCCATTCTTCCAGGAGTGAAGTAATATCTCATGGTGGTTTTAATTTGTATTTTCCTGATGATTAATGATGGTGACCATCTTTTCATATGTCTATTGGCCATCTGTATGTCCTTTTTGAAGAAATGTCTATTCAGATCCTCTGCCCATTTTTTGATGGGATTGCTTGTTTGGGAGATAAATTATAGGAGTTTTTTTAAAAAATATATTTCAGATCTTAACTCCATATTCGGTGTATCGTTGGTGAATATCTTCTCCCATTCAGTGGACTGTCTTTTTGTTTTGTTGATGATTTCCTTTGCCCTGCAAACCCTTTTTATTTTGATGAAATCCCATTTGTTTATTTTTCCTTTTGTTTCCCTTGCTTGAGGAGTTATATCCAAAAAAATATTGCTAAGAGCAATGTCAAATTGCTTATGGTCCATGCTTTCTTCTGGAAGTTTTATAGGTTCAGGTCTAAAATTTAAGTCTTTAATTCATTTTGAATTTACTTTTTTAAATTATGTAAATCCAATTTCATTTTCTTGCATGTATCTGTCCAGTTTTGCCAACATCACTTATTGAAGAAAATGTCTTTACCCCATTGTATATTCTTGTTTCCTTTGTCATAGATTAATTGAACATATAAGCAATGACATATTTCTGAGTTCTCTATTCTATTCCATTTATCTACACACTAGAGGCCCGGTGCACAAAAATTTGTGCACTCGTTGTGGGAGGGGGGGTCCTCAGCCCGGCCTGTGCCCTCTCGCAGTCTGGGACCCCTCGGGAGATAACGACCTGCTGGCTTAGGCCTGCTCCCGGGTGGCAGAGGGCAGGCCCAATCCCTAGGTGCAGCCCCTGGTCGGGCTCAGAGCAGGGCCGATTGAGGAGTTGGGGCGCCGCCCCCTGTCATGCACAGAGCAGGGCGGATCAGGAGGTTGCGATGCCACCCCTAGTCACGCTCAGGGTAGGGCCAATTGGGGGGTTGGGGCACTGTCCCCTGTCACACTCAAGGCAGTATTGATAGGGAGGTTGCGGCGCCACCCCCTGTCATGCACAGAGCAGGGCCCATCAGGGGGGTTGGGGCTCCGTACCCTGTCATGCACAGAGCAGGGTCGATCAGGGGGTTGGGGAGCTCCCCCCTGTCACGCACAGAGCAGGGCCATCAGGGGGTTGGGGAACTCCCCCCTGTCACGTACAGAGCAGGGCCGATCAGGAGGTTGAGGAGCTACCCCCTGTCACTCACAGAGTAGGGCCAATAGGGGAGTTGAGGCACTGCCCCCTGTCACACACAGAGCAGGGCAGATCAGGAGGTTGGGGCGCTGCCCTCTATCACCCACAGAGCAAGGCCGATCAGGGGGTTGGGGCGCCGCCCACTGTCACACTCAGGGCAGGGCCAATGGGGAGGTTATGGCTCTACCCTCTCACACACAGAGCAGGGCCAGTGGGGGGTGGGTGTTGGGGCACCGCACTCTGTCACACACAGAGCCGCAGGGTGATCAGGGGGTTGGGGAGCTCCCCCCTATCAGGCACAGAGCAGGGCTGATCAGGGGGTTGGGGAGCCTTCCCCTGTCACGAACAGAGCAGGGCAGATAGGGAGGTTGTGGCCCCGTGCCCTGCCACACACAGAGCCGCAGGGCGATCAGGGGGTTTGGTCACTGCCCCCTGTCACGCTGATCCCAGTGCCAGGAGGCCTCGCTGCTCCGCTGATCCCGGTGCTGGGAGGCATATTATCCTTTTACAATATAGGATAGAGGGCTGGTGCACAGGTGGGGGCCTGCTGGTTTGCCCTGAAGGGTGTCCTGGATCAGGGTGGGGGTCCCGCTTGGGTGCCTGGCCAGTCTGGATGAGGGGATGATGGCTGTTTGCATCTGGTCACACCCCCTTCAGGGTGGGGGTCCCCACTGGGGTGCCTGGCCAGTCTGGGTGAGGTGCTGAGGGCCGTTTTCAGGCTGGTGGGTGACTGAAGCTCCCAACCTGTCCTTTTTTTCTTTTTCTTTTTTATTCTGGGCCAGCTTTAGCTCTGAGGCTTGGTTCGAGCTCTGAGGCCTCGGCTGCTGAAAGCAGATTTCTGGCCTTTGTTTACCTTCTGTATTTGAAACAATGTTGCAGCCTGCTGGCTGAAGCCTGGCTGACTAAAGCAGGTTTCTGGGGTTTTGTTTAGCTTCTATATTTGTAACATAGTTGCTTAGAGTTGCAGCTGAGAGGCCGGCAAGGCAGGCGGGGAACCTGGCTTCCTCCATCACTGGAGCAAGCAAGCCTCCCTGTTCGCGTCAGCTGCCTGGCTGCCAGCCGCCATCTTGGTTGGCAGTTAATTTGCATATCTCACAGATTAGCCAATGGGAAGGGTAGCGGAGGTACAGCTAATTACCATGTTTCTCTTTTATTAGATAGGATATGTTTTTATAGCTGTACCATACTCTTTTGATTATTGTAGATTTGTAGTATAACTTAACATCAGGTAATGTGATACCTCCCTCTTTGTTCTTTCTCAAGATTTCTTGGCTATTAGAGATCTTTGGCAGTTACATATAAATTTTAGTATTACTTGTTCTAATTCTGAAAAGAATGCCATTGATATTTTAATAGGAATTGCATTTATTCTATATATTACTATAGATAGTAAGAACATTTTATCAATATTAATCCTTCCAATCCATAAGCAAGGTATATCCTTTCATTTATTTATATCTTGTACAGTTTCTTCCTTCAATGTCTTAGAGTTTCTAGAGTACAGTTCTTTCAACTTTTTGATAAAATTTATACCTAGGTAGTTTATGCTTTTTGATACACTTGTAAATAGGATTGTTTTCTTAATTTCTTCTGATTGTTCATTATTGGTGTATGAAAACAATAAATTTCTGTATCCTGCAACTTTACTGAAGTAATTTGTTAGTTCTAGTAGCTTTTTGATGGAGTCTTTGGGGTTTTTTAGCAGTAGTATCAGATCATCTGAAAATAATGAAAATTTTGCTTCTTCCTTTTCAATTTGAATGCCTTTTATTTCTTTGTCTTTTCTGATTGCTGTGACTAGAACTTTCAATACTATGTTGAATAGAAGTGGTGATGGTAGGCATCCTTGTCTTTGTTATGATTTTGGTTAAGCTGCCCCCTTCACCCAAGTTAATAGTTTTCATGCCTTTCCTTAGGGAGAATTTGGTTAAAAGAAAAAAAAAAGCAGGCTTGCATAATTCTCATATGCAAAAGTAGAGTTAATTAGAAATGTTCAGGAGTTTCATATCTATCGAAACTTATTGAGAACAACAAAGTTTTTTTATAGGCTTTAAAATAGAGGTGTTAAAACAAATCAGGCACCTGTGGGATTGCTGTGAATATGATCAGACTTTCAACATTTATTTCCGACAGCAGTTCTAGTGTTGAGTACATACAATCAGGGATCTGATCATTTCTATGGTTTATGAGATTCTAGATATATTTCCCAAGAAAAAAATAATTAGACCATTACCTATGCAGTGAAATTTTTAAAGAGTTTATGAATAACTACCAAAAAAATGTTTTCAGCTCAATAACAATTATTTTGATCTTTTCTTTTCCCATTTCTATGGACTCATGCAGTGCTTTCATTAAAAAAGTGGAGTTTGCGAGGTAGTTGCTTTTCTCTGAATTGTCCAGTGAGTAGGGGAAAAATCTCTGCATTCATATTACATTCAGTATATATTTTTTAATGTCTGCATCAACATTCCCAAGCCTCTTTATTAAGTTTAGCATTCAGAATCTGGGTATCAAGAAAAGAAAATATGAGCCAAAGACATAAATACAGCATGTTTTGAAATTGATGGGAAGTTAAAATGGGCGATTTTTAAAGTCTTCCTGAAACTTCAACCTGGCCAGGGCCTACCCATGGTTAAGTGTATAATCCTTTATTTCAACTATTTAAAAAAACACACATAAATACTAAAGGGACAGATGCCAGACTGATGTGTGATATCAAACAAATCAGTAAATCCTTTTTTACTTTGGTTTCACAGTTCTGGGATCTGAAGTTCTTTGGAGCAGTAAATCCCTGCAAATTCTGGTTCACACTTTTTTATTTTTTAGAAATAATATGACCTCTTTGAGATATGGTATTTCCACACCTCCTGAGGTTTTAATAAACTGAGTCCTTCCCCTCCCACAGACCTGTGACCAAATCCATATGCCTAGGGCTAACCTCTGGGTAGGAGGTTGAGGTTTCTTTGGGGGGTGGGTTATCACTCAAGTTGTTGCACTCTTGGATTTATTTCTATGGCACAACATAATAAAAAAGGTGGTGTCATTTGAAGACATAACAATGGTGCTTAGGTCACCTATTCAGAGAAGCAAGATATAGAGATCAAGAGCTTATAGAGTCTCACTAGGAAGAATAGAAAATATTTTTAAAAATCTTGTCAAAGTAATGATTATTGTTGTAATAGCCTTATATATCTTTTTTTTTTTACCAGACTAAAGGGGTTCATTTGCCATCAAAGCCCAATAAATGCAAAGAGAAGTTTGTAGCAAAGAAAGTAAGGGTTAATTTTTAGGAAGTGGTCCATGCTGGGAAACATGGGTGAGCTATTGCTCAAAGACCTGGCTCCCTGATGGTTTGCAGGGGAGGGTTATATGGGGGTAAAAATCACTAATCATGGCAACTAAGGGAGTTAGGGTCATGGTTTCTACTGATTGGCCTGTGCTAGGGTAGGGGGTTGTTGATCATTGCATCTGGTGCTGATGTTAGCAACAGCATTGCTTTGTCTCGTTTCACTGCTTTTCTGGGTCTGGAGCTAAAACATAACTGAGGCCTAGATGTTATCTTTAGTTTGATTGAAATTCTGTCTCTGTGGTCAGTAGACCTGAAACTTTTCTCCTAAACTTATTTGATGCTGACTAAGGCCTCATTGTCCTGAGGGCTTAATGATTGAGGGAGAGGATGTACAGGGGAGAAGGAGGCAAGTGAGTCAGGGTTCTGGATAAGGCCAGTTTGAATCAAAAAAGAAAGAAAGGAGAAAAGGTCATATTAAAGAAATGAAGTTTCTGCAGTTATAATTAAACCTTGACTATACACTGGGGCTCAGAATTCCCATAAATAATGAGGATATAGACATTTTTGGTCAACAAGAAAGAATGTGAACATACCCATATTACAAACAACACAAGGAAAAAATAATTCTTACATTATATCTAGCAATCTACAGAATGGGCCCAATGACTTATCTATCTTAGCCAGAAAAATTAAGGCTTTCAGTTAGGATCCCCTGGAAGCCCCAAGGTCAAGCCCAAGGCCTACTGTACAACTGGAATAAAAAAGAGCTTCTGAAGTAACAGATATACATATATCTCATTATCTTGGTATAAAAAAAAACCCTCAATTTTTCTGCACTCCTTTATCTAAATCCTTGACTCTTTTATGAATCATTAATCTTCTTGTCTACTTCACCTTCTCCTTTACAAAATTTTCTGAACAATGCCTCACCAATCATTGTCACTCTGAATAGGGAAAGACTAAGCTTCAGCGCTATTTTAAACTAAAACCATTATATATTTCTCTAGCAATGAGGAATAATAACCCTGGTAAAGAACAGCAGGATACAAGACTCACTGATTATTTTCCAATTGCAGAGATTTAACTCCCAGCCTTTGACCATCTTTCAGGACAATCAATGAAATCAGCCCATTCTGAGCTCTTGTAATGGGAAGTGGCTCAATACAGGGAGGTGTTAAATGTTCCACATACGTGAAGGGGTTCATAATGGAGAAATTAAGCTGATGGGCTCTCAGCACTTGACTCTGTTCCCTATGCAATGGTTATATTGATGTAAGAAACTCAGAATTCCTTTTTATGGTAAAATAGTCATGTCTGACAATTGAGGGAGAATGTTTAACTTCTTAAATAATGAGATAGCTTTGCTTCTTGAGAAGCATATAAAACCCTGTTAAAGTTACCCTTAGGTAAAATGGCAAAGAAAAGAGTCTTTACATGTTTGTATATTTCAAACACTTGTTAAATAGTCCTTATTTAAGGTTTCCATAGATATTAATTAAATAGTAATAATCATGTGCTAGACTTTTCAGCATCCACCCTCTCTTTTGTGGAGTTTGTAGTCTCAGAGAGAAGACAGAAAGTGAAGTGAAACACAAGCTTTTGGTAAAGCAGAGAGTGGGGCTGTGTTAGGGAAGTACAGGGCATTCTGAGAGTGAACATGAGGCAGCCTGAAGCCAGGGAGCAAATCTTCAGCATAAACTTAGGGGTCGTCTAATATGTATGCTAGTTGTGGGCTAAACCAGGGGTCCACAAACTTTTTCTCTAAAGGACCAAGTGGAAAACATTTTAGGCTTTGCAGGCCATATGCTCTCTGCCACAATTACTAACCCTTGCCTTTGTGGTGTGAAAGCAGCTATGGAATAGGCAATATGTAAACTAATGGGTATGGCTGTATGCTAATGAATTCTATTTATAGGTACTGAATTTTGCATTTTACATAATTTTCATGCATCATTATTGTTTTCAATCATTTCAAAATATAAAATTTGTTCTAAGCTCTCAGTCTGTACACAAACAGGTGGTGGTGAGATTTGGCCCACAGGGTATAGTCTGCTAATTATGGCTTAAGGAACACAGGAGAAAAGAAAAGAACAACGTTTAGGTCTGGTAAATAGAGAAGAGCAAATAGATGATGGTATTCATTCATTTAACCATAAATGCATTTTATTCCCTTAACACAAATATTCTGGAAGGGAAATAATATAGTTTTGTTAGGCCCTTTTTTATAGCTGAATAAATGGGTTTATCTAAAGTCCCAACAATAGTGATATTGTGTATTCAGCTTACTGACCAATAAATGCATTCATTGGGCAACGTAAAACATTTTACCTATGATGATTAACTTATTGACAATTTTGCCTTTATGCCAGATATTTTTTTAGGTTTAGGTTAAAGGAAAAACATATTAAATTCTATCCTTAAAGAATATAAATCCAGTGGGGAATGTTGATATATGAATAGCAAAAGGATAGTATTAAAATAAAACTTTATATACTTATGTATTTCAACAAATATTTATTGAACAACTTCTATGCTCCAGGTTCCATTGTAAGTGCTGAAGAAGTGCTACAGACACACATGGCCCTGGCTGTCATAGATTTTACATTCTATTGGTGTAAGACACAATAATTAAACAGAGGAATAAATAAAACCATTGCTAATTATAAGTGTTATGAAAAAAACAAATGATCATACAGAATGACCCGTGTTATATTGGACTGAGTGGTCAAGAAAGTTTACAAATGTGGTGTTGACACCGAGACTAGAATGATGAGTGGAGCCCACCAAGTGCAAATCTAGGGGAGGCGCTGTTATCAAGTTTGGAGGAACAGAATGATGGCTACTGTCACTGGCATAAAATAAGCAAGGTAGAAAGTTAAGTCAGAGATATAGATGAGATAAGATAAAAAATGTCGGCAGGACCTGGGTCATCTAGGACATTTTAGTTTATGGTAAGAAGTTTTTATTTTATAGTATATATAATGGTAAAATTCAGGATAGTTAGAAGCTAGGAGTTGATGTGATATAATTCATGCTGACTGCTATGTGGAAAATGGATTGGAGGAGAGCAAAAGTGAAATCAATAAGACCAGAATCCTGGGGGAAGAGATGTTGACTTGGACTGAAATAGCAACAGTGGGAATAGAAAAATATATGTATACTTCAGGATTCAATATTTGTAGTGAGGAAAGATCTGTTTTAAAATACTTAAAGTACTTTAAATTTAAAAATTCTACTTTCATGCTGATTAGTCTATTTAATCCCTTTCCTCCTTTTAATAATCATTTTAATTCACTTTCACAAATCCCCTTTTAAATCTTTAATTCTAAGAGTAACTACACACAAATAGCTTTAGCTTATACCTTCTTTACTCCCCCTTACCTTTAATATACAGTGTTACTAATTGGGGTTACCAGCTGGGACCTCGGTTCTTCTCAGTGACACAGAAAAGATTTTAAGGTCAAGGAAAATGGAAGTAAAGCAAAGTGGGATTTATTGAAGATACACTCTAAGTGAGGAGCAGGCCAGTTGAGAGAGACAATGGCCCCAAACTCCTGGGTTAGATGATTTAAATGAGAGATTTTCTGGGTGGAGACTTTCATTTGCATTCACGGATTATTGACAGAAAAGGGTTACATAACTACTAGAGGCCCGGTGCACAAAAATTTGTGCTCTCGGGGGGTGGGGGGGGAGTCCCTCAGCCTGGCCTGTGCCCTCTCGCAGTCTGGGACCCCTTGGGGGATGACCACCTGATGGATTAGGCCCGCTCCCTGGGGGATTGAGCCTAAACTGGCAATCAGACATCCCTCTGGCAGCCCGGAAGCCCTCGGGGGATGTCCACTTGCCAGCGGGGAGCAGGCCTAAGCTGCAGTTTGACATCCTTAGTGCTGCTGAGGAGGTGGGAGAGGATCCCACCACCACTGCTGTATGGGCAGCCATCAGCCTGGATTGTGGCTGAGCAGAGCTCCCCCTGTGGGAGCGCACTGACCACCAGAGGGCAGCTCCTGCATTTGGCATCTGCCCCCTGGTGGTCAGTGTGTGTCATTCCCAGTCGTTCTGCTGTTAGGGTCAATTTGCATATTACCCTTTTATTATATAGGATAGAGGCTTGGTGCATGGGTGGGGGCCTGCTGGTTTGCTCTGAAGGGTGTCCCGGATCAGGGTGGGGGTCCCGCTTGGGTGCCTGGCCAGCCTGGGTGAGGGGCTGATGGGTGTTTGCAGGCTGGTCACACCCCCTTCAAGGTGGGGGTCCCCACTGGGGTGCCTGGCCAGTCTGAGTGAGGGGCTGAGGGCCGTTTTCAGGCTGGCCAAACCCCTGGCGATGGAAGCTCCCAGCCTCTCCTTTTTTTCTTTTTCTTTTTTATTCTGAGATTTATTTACCTTCTATAATTGAAATTTTGTTGCCTTCAGTGGAGCTCAGAGCCCGCTGCAGCAGGCGGGAAGCTTGGCTTCCTCCATCACTGGAGCAACCAAGCCTCCTGCTTGCTCCAGCTCCGTGGCTGCCGGCCGCCATCTTGGTTGGGTTAATTTGCGTATAGTCACTCTGATTGGCTGGTGGGCATGGCTTAAGGCATAGCAAAGGTACCGTCAATTTGCATGTTTGTCTTTTATTAGATTAGATATTTCTTCTGCGCTTGCCCTTTCCCATAATGCATACAGAAAAACCCATAAGGAATGGTCAAAACAACAATGCAAATTTCATTGTAATTAGTCCAAGAGCCTAGTAAGGTTGCATTGAAATTATGTCATCTCCCTCTGAGCTTGCGCTAAGAACCGCCTGGTCCTGAACCTGCCAGCTGGAGGCCTGTGAGATGGTCTGAAGACAGTATTGGTCTGACTCCTGTTCAGGACGCCAGGGCAGGTCCCACCCCAGCCGCTCATGTCCAACTTCCTACCTAACAGGTATTAATTTCCTTTTACTGAGGACAACCTTCTTAATGTCTCATTAATTTCATAATTTATTTTCCTTGACAGCTTTCATGAGAGCTATCTTATTTTAAAAAGATGCCTTTGGAGACTTCTCATAAACCTATTTTCTGCAAAAGCTTTATAACTTGCAAGTTGGGTCAACCAATTGCTTTTTATGTCACTTGAAGAGCAGTTCTTAATCCTTAGCATGCAACAGAATTTCCAGAAGAGCTGGCTAAAACACAGATTGCTGCGCCCCTCTCCCCACTTTCTGCTTCAGGGAGCTGGTTGGGTCCCTGGATTTGCATTTCTAACAAATTCCCAGTGGATGGTGGCTTAAGGACCACCCTTTAAATTGCACTGGCTTATGTAACCTTTCCTTGTTCAGAAGACCTTTGATATTAATTATGTTGACATTTCCATATGCTTAGCTATTTGTGTCTCCAAATTTCTTGCTATTTGTTATCTAATATACATGTTCCTGTATTAATTCTGTCTGCTTTCAATTTGCCTGAAACTCACATTACCACTTATTTACATAGAAAAACTTCTTGTGAAATGGAAAATTAAGTACATATGGCCCTTTGTTGTTATTGAAATTATGCACCTGTATGGATGCAAAGAAAGGAAATGCTGCCATAATACAAAAGGGTGAATGACCATACATTTACTCTCTACTCACACCACCCGCTCTGAGTTTTCCCAGCCCCTAGGCTCATACCACCCTGTGAAGGGGTCAGAGACTTCTTCATTAGTGGCTTGAATGCTGATGCTGATGACACCACACACACCAAGAACATTTGAAAAGAAGTTTGTTATTCACAGAAGTGACTTCTAGGGAGAGCAGGACCCCACAGGCTGGTGCAGAATGGCTTTAAGGAAGGGAGCGGTAATCTGCTTTGGTTTGAGTTGTGGCTGGGAGGTGGTGTCTGTGTTAGTGTTTCCACAGGTGGGGTAGGATGTAGGTGATTTGCACTTCTTTGGGGGAGGGGCAGAAGAAGAGTTGCCCAGATGTGGGGCAAAAAGCCAAGGGGTAGAGGTTGATCCTGAGAGCTGTCAGTGGTAAACATCAAAGTGAAGTCAGAATCTGTTACACAGACCTATTGGGTCAAAGTCCTTGCCATTCACCCTCTAATTTTTTCATAAGTGTTTTAAACATTGTAAGACAACATAACTGAATTTATTTTAGGGTAAAATTTTCCATCTTTAAAAAAATACGAATCCGATGAAGTCCATAAATGATAACCATACAAAAAGACATTGATAAGTAAGAATTTGACAGAGCCAAATGACCTCAGAGTTGGAACAAACAAACAAAAAAGGTAACAAAAATGATGACATAAAATATGTTTCATAAGAGAATGACTTTGTACAAGCACTTTAGAAAACAGTTTGGCATTTTTTATAAAGTTAAACATATACCTACAATATTACTCAGAAATTCCATTTCTAGGTATTTATGCATGAGAATAAGGATATATAACCATGCATGGAGTTGTTCATAAATGTTTTTATCAGTTTTATTCATAATAGCACAAAACTTAAAATTTAGCAGATGTCTGTTACCAGTTGAATGGGTAAACAGAAATTGTGGGAGAGTCATATAATAGAATATTACTCATCAATAAAAAGTAAGAAAATGCTGATATATGCCATAATGCAGGTGAATCTCAAAAATATTATGCTGTAAGCCAGACACAAAGAGTCCATTTCATAGAATTCTATTTATATGGAATTCTGGAACAGATAGAAATAACCTACAGCTCTAAAGAAGATCAGCAGTTGCCTGTGACAGGGGAATGGAGTAGTGAAATGGGAATTTTTAGAGGTGAAAAATGCAGGTTTAGGGAATTTTTAAAATTAAGGGGGTCCATGGGAGAAACACAGGGCAACAGAGCTACAAAGGTTACATTTCCATAATACAAGGGAATTTGGAGAGGCAGCAGTTACATTTCCATAAGACAAGGGAACTGGAAGTAACAAAAGGTTTATATTTATAAAATAAAGAAGGAGGAAGAGAGCCAAGAGGGAATAAGAGAGTAATGAAGAAGGAGGTCCTCACATGTTCCATGTGAGGTTTGACCTTTGAGCTCAGGAGTTGCTCAAAGGAAATATTGACTAAATCAAAGGGAACATTGACCAATGAGAGGGGATATCAGAACACAGGGACTTTCAGCCTTTATAAACCATGGAAGGAGGAACTCAGTGTGACTCGTGGGAGTCTGTGCTGTGAGACTCTTTCCCCTCCCCACCTGAGAGTCTGTACTTGTTCTTCAATAAATTCCCACCTTTGCTATACCGTCTTCTGTCCCTGATTTCATTCTTCGACTCCTACGGATAAAGAATCCAGGGAAGCCATCCTGCCCAGGGAAAATGAATGCAAATGAGCCGAGAAAATTATTTTGGTGGTGATCGAAATGTTGATTGTGGTGGTGGTTACATGAGTTTATGTACTTGTTAAGACTCAATGAACTGCATACTTAAAACAGATGCATTTATGGAATTATACCTCATTGATGCATTATACCTCAATCAAGTCAATGAAAACAAAACAGAGACAATGATTTAGAAAACAAATGATTAAGAGAACCCTTTAGGAAAATGATGGCAACATTAAAAATTGAAGAGGAGAAGTGGTTGGGGACAGGAGATAGGCTGGAGTGGAGAATGAGGGAGAGGGGCTGTCAAGGGTGACTTCCAGTTTTAGGGCCTGTATGACTGGGGAGTTGGTGGTGCCATTCTTTGGGAGGGGGGACACTGAAGGGAGATGAAGTTTGAAGTTATAGGCTGATCTTGGACCAAATAAGCGTGAATTTACTTTTTTACATCCAAGTGGACATATTGTATAGGCTTTTGCTGTGCATCTTCAAAAGTACATTGACTTTGATTTTTGACATGCATTGTTATTTTAGGTACCTCTTAAAAGGAAAAATGACATCAATTTGCACATTTATCCAAATGTTAGCAGTGTTAAGTGTGAAAAATCGTGTCTTAGAATTGATGAGATAAGGTAGATATTAGGGTCTGGTATTTAAGAAATAATCTTAAGATTCAAGAGTATATATTTGGCAAATAAATGAAAGTAGAATAAAGTCTAGGGGAGTAAAAGAAAAAAAACTTGTTTTCTACTCTACTCACAACATTCTGACACCAAATGTGTAGGTTTCTTTTCCCATACCAACCAATTCTCCAACTCTCTGGACACCAGCGTCTGTCCTACAATTCTATGATGACACTAATTACCGGGAGTTAGTGCAGACTCCCCCAGGTTAAGGGCTCAGGGTCATAATAAGATTGTCCCTCACTTCATATACCAGTTGCAAATCCTAGGCATGTCCTTGACTTCTGACTAACCAGCTAAAATCAGGGATTCCCACAACCTCCTCTTCCAGTTTGAAAAGTTGCTATGATGGCTTATAGAATTCAGGAAAACACTTATTATGTTTACTGACTTATTATAAAGAATATAATGAAGGATAGAGATGAACAGCCAGATGAAGAGGTGCATGGGCTAAGGTCTGGAAGGGTCCTTAGCTCAGGAGCTTCAGTCCTCATGGAGCTGGGGTGCACCACCCTTTGGGAATGTGCCCCTGTTCACTCCCTGGGAAGCTCTCCCAACCCCATAGTTTAGAGATTTTTATGGAGGCTTCATCATGTTGGCATCATTGTTTATTAACTCCATCTCCAGTCCCTCTCCCCTTCTGGGAGTATGGGAGGTGGGGCTAAAAGTTCTGAGCTTCTAATCATGCTTCCTTAGTCTTCCTGGTGACCAGCCCCCACCCAGGAGTCCTCCAAGAGTCACTTCCTTAGAATAAAAGGCACTCCAATTGCCCAGGCAATCCCAAGGGATTCAGAGGCTCTGTGTGAGACACTTCTATCACCCTCATCACTCAGGAGGTTACAAGGGTTTGAGGAGCTCTGTTAGAAAACACGGAGATCACGTATATTTATTTATTATGTCACAGGCAGTAACTTGAAGACACTCCTCTCTTCATTTAGTGGCTCAGAAGATTAGGAAGCCAGAGAAGTATGGCGTGGTTGCTCAGATCAATTGTACACCATCTCTAGGGGATTCTATCTACTCAGTACCTTACAGGAGGCACTGTAATTGAGATGTTTTCTGTAGATTATAAGTGGTGAGAGGGGGTCCCTAACCCCCTGCCAGAATCAAGTAGCTCAATCAGAAATTCAGGAAAGAAATAAATTTGGGGAGAGGAGATGATGGTGTTCGCTATCTTATTCTGTAAGAAAGGAGCTTCATCAATGAGTAGATAGGGCTATGGCCTCTTATTTATTCAACCAGATGGTCACCTGTCTCACTATTGTGATTTCTCCTTCACAGCTGCCCTTGATGTACTGGTTAACAACATAGCTATATAGAAAGTGTCCTCACAGCTCCCTACGAGGGATGCCCAGCTCCAGTGATTCTTGGTGGTTACTGTAGGTTTCCTTTCAACCCTTTAAGTTTGTTCACAGTTGCAGCTAATTCAGCTTTAGAGTCATGTTCTCAAGTCACCTTGGTCAAGGGAGGAAGGAATGTAAGATATTAAGTTTGATTCCCAGTTATTTTATTATTATTATTTTTAATCCTCACCTGAGGATATTTTTCCATTGATTTTTAGGGAGAGTGGAAGGGATGGGGAGAAACAGAGAGAGAGAGAAAAACATTGAAACATCAATGTGAGAGAGATGCCTCATCCAGGGCTCAGGATTAAGCCTGCAACTGAGGTACAAGGCATGGCTGTGACTGGAATCAAACCGGAGTTCCCTCAGTCTGCAGGCTGATGCTCTGTCCACTGAGCCAAACCTGCCAGGGCTGATTCTCAGTTATTTTAAATGGTTGGTACCAGTGAGCAGGAGGGTGGTGTTCTCATTTCATTGTAGATAGAACTAGTTTGAAAATGGGGAGTAGAAAACCTATGCAAACAAAACAGAAAGAAAACAGGAGCTGAAATCAGGCCTGGTGAGCGGCAAGCATATTCAGAAACTTAGAAATAGATAAAGCTGAACTTGAGCTGCGGGAAGATTATACAGTTGGGCGCAATTTAGTTAGGAGGTCAGGCCTACTCAGCACACTGTGGTTACTGGTCAGTATGCACTGAGCATCTTCATGGTAAGCATAGGTTTCAGGGCCAAGTTCTCCAGGGAGGAGCTGACATAGAAATAGAGACAAGATAGGCTCACATAAATCAACACAGAAAGGGCATGGCCTTTGAGAGGGACTGTCCAGGATTTAATAATTGCAGCGAAAGAATATCTTCTAGGTAAAACAATATGGATCCTTAACAGCAAATGTAGATTCTTCATCTAAAGAATATGGATCCTTAAATGTAAATTTAGATTCTTATAGGTGCCCACCTGCAGTGCAGCACCTATAGGAAATGTTTCTGCCAAGGTGCTGGGGGCAGGCTGGTGGCTGCACTTGTTATTAGAGCTGTGCTGGGGCCTCTGACAAGGGATCCCTTAGCTACCATCATGAGAGAAGAGTTGAGGAAAACAATTGGATGGACTTAAATAATAGAAGAATGGGCCTTGTATTTACCTTAGACTTAAGCTTATGGTCTTAAAGCTTAGAGTTAAGCTGGAGAAAATATAAAAATGCATGGAAATCTGCAGGAGTTGGAAAAGAAAAAAAAAACTAACTCTAAGTAAATTTGAAAATGTTATTTAAAATGGTTACAGTAAAGCTAAAGACAAAATGATCTATATGAAAGTACTCTAGTTAATACATTTATTTTTCACAGCAGTAGGGGTTAGCAATACTGAAACTACTTTATGCAGATAGTAGGCTTATGCAGCAAATAAGTACACATATTGTAGATAAGGGTAGCTGAGTTTCATTGATGATGAATGATGATGATGAATCTGAGATGTCAGAGGAGGAAGTTGTAAATAAGGAAATGAGAAAGGCTCAATTATCTATGTAATGTTGAACTAGCATCAGATATATTAGTATGAACTCATGGGGAACACATACACATACGGATAGATAAATAAATAGATGTTTATGTATATGAATATTTATTATACAAAGTTATACTTTCTAGAAGCATCATCCACTAAGAGGGTCTAGTATCAATAATGTATTAACATCAATGAGCACAACTAGTACCAAGCTCTTGGTTTGTAAACACGATTTCCCTAGTAAGGAATCCAGGCTTCTTGGAGAAGTCATTGATTCTACTGTCAGACATGGAAAATACAAAATAAGCTTGGAATATACTGTGGTGTCAGAGAGTAAGAAGGGTGCAACAAGGGTGAAAACTCATCAAATGGATAAAACCTGAAAGAGCTCTTACTGTCCAAAGGTGGAACAATTTAAGCAACAAAGCAATAATAATGTTGAACAAGAATAAACTTGACAACCATGAGCCAAACTGATGGAATAAATAATTGGATACATAAATGGGGAAGAGAAGCAGCTTTTCTTTACAGGAGAATTTTAATTAATAATTATAAAAGAAAATTGTATAAAAATAGAAAATCCCCTTAGGCAAACAACACAATAATAATTTTTTCAGACATCATCTATGTGGGTGTTAAGTCAGCAGGTAAAGGTTTGAGAAGAAACATATTTGCTTAGTCCCAAAGTATCTCCTCCAAGAAACTGATTACTTACAAAGGGAAAAATAGTAACTTGCAGTGGAGGAATTACCTTAACCAGGTGATCAAGGTTAATGCCAGAAGTAGTAAGACATTGACATTATGTTTTATGTATCCCTGACCTAATCCACAAAGAGGGGAATATCGATTCTGTATTATTCTCACAAAAGCATGTATTACCTCAATCTAATCCTGATAAAACATTTGAAAAACCCAAATTCGGGAACAATCTACAGAATAGTTAATCAGGGATCTTCCAAAGTGCCACAGTTATGGGACACAAGGGAAAGCTAAGTACTTGTCACAGCTTGCAGGGGGACTAAGAAGGTGTGACAACTCAATGCAATGTATGATCCTGAATTTGTCCTGAAGCAGAAGAAGGACATTGTGTGAAATTCAAATAAGGTCTGTAGTCCAGTTAATGATATGAGCCCATGTTCATTTCCTGCCTTGGATACCTGCAGCATGATATGTAAGATGTGAACATTAGTGTGGGCTAAGAATATATGGGGAGTCTCTGTATTATTTTTGTAATTTTATTTCTATTCCTAAAACTATTTAAAAAGCAAACAAAATGACAATGCATATGCTCAGAGAAGGTGGTGAAAGATTCTAATCCCTAGCGCTCAAGGTGCTGAGTGTAGAATAGGAACAGAATGTTTTAAAGCCTTTATTCGGGAAGAGAGAAAGTAATGAGGTTCCATTGAACATGGAAAATAATAGATAACTTTCGTCATGATAGGAGCTCAATAAGTGCTAAATGAATGAATGGTGCGAGAACTTTTGAAATGGCTTATTAGGAGATAAATCAAGGGATAAGACAGGATCTGCCACCATAGTAATGACTCAAAAAATTTTTGATAAATGAATAAAATTTATAGGGAATTTCTTTAGTATATAAAGCAGATAAAAATAGAAAGATTTATCTCAGTGTAGTCATTAAGAGGGACACAGAAGGAGAGACAAAAGTACCACCTCCTTTATCTTCCCTGTAGCATGAGGCACCTCTATTTAATATTTGCAACCCAAGAGAAACTGATCATTCATCATCCAGAGTCAATAGTCCAGGTCACTGAGATATTTTAGAGAAATGGTTTGCATTAGGAGGTGTTAATTGAATGTTGAATGAATGAATAATCCACAGAGACCTAACCTGGGTTTGCTTCTAAATGACACACCACAATATCCTTGGTCAATTTTGTATTTCTGAGATGATGCTCCCACTAATCTTTCAGAAGTTTCTCATTTAAAAGGGGAAAAATATATTTTTCAAGAATGTACAAATTGTTAATATTTCTTCTGTCTAGATAGGATCTCATAATTGGACAATAAAATATAACTATAGCATAATAAGTTGTTAAAATCTTCATCCAGCCAAGTCAGACTTCGGGGTACATATTTTAACTTGTCAGTTTTCCCTTATCATATCAGTTGAAATGACACTAAATATTTATATGTATGAAGTATTTTTCTCCTTCCCTATCACCAATGTTATAGTTATGGCTTCCATTAAAAATAAAATAAAAACTTTAAAGCCATGAATATTTTAAGATTTTAAATTCAGTTATAGAGGCTGAGGTACTATTCTCTATATACCATCTGCATTCCACCTAACTCTATCAATATATTTCACGTCTTTAGGACACTTAAACATTTAAGCACTTAATTTTCATAATGCCAACTACATGAAGATCATGACTCAGACCGAAATAGCTGAGTAGTTTTAAATACATTTTAAGTGGAACTTCTTGTTTAAGCCAGATATTATAGTTTTTCCAAGTTGTTCTTTAAGGCAGTCTCTTATTTTTTCCCTCTTGCCTTGTTCACAGTAACCTTGTACCACCTCTTCAGTTTTTCATTTTTCCTTTTTTAATGAACTAAGATTACAGGAATTCTGAGAATGTAAGGAAACAAATCATTGTTCATATATATAAACTACAACTATTAATGAAATGTGTCTGGGCATTTATTTACTAAAACAATTTACCCAACCTTATGGGTTTTGGATCCGTATTCTTGATACAAAATATTAATTTTTATGATAATGTTCATAAAAATATTTGCATTCTATGTTCTTGCTAACTTGCCCATAATTATTTTTAAATATTTCAATGTATTAATTTTAATTTATACTGTGGGAATTTTTAGTTAACCCTCAATGTTCCTTCATTTAGAATACAAAATTTGGGGTAGAGTGTTAGATGCTATTCAAAGTTCAACAATTCGGAAGTGGCTCCTAACCACAATTTTCAATTATCATGTGTTTATCAGCAATCAATGCCATTGAGCTTATTAATTAGCATAATGGGTAAAAATAGTTTTGTTAACTAAAAATATTGTGCACATATTCTCAGTCGGAATCTATGGGGTTCTATGTAGTAGCACTTACTAGTATAGTACGGAATGGTTCCCTAGGCTGAGGATCTGTTTGAAAGAGGGCATTGCTGTGCTGGCCTTTATTTTACCACATCTTTTGTGGAAGACGATTGCTTCGTGCCTTGAAGGACAGGTTATTGAGATAACACTGAATTTACAGAATAGGTTGTGAGCCTGTTTTTGTATCAGTTTATTCTGTATGTACACACCTGAATTTGTGATTTGTTTTCACTATTATAGGTGAATATCATATTGAAACATATGTGTACTTCTTGTTACTAGAAGCAACATATATATTGAAAGAAACTTAATAATATAAATTATTAAACTGAATTTTATCAGTTTGTAGCCCCAAAGGCCCTATCTTGAAATATGGACAATGCAATTTCATAAGTTATGTAAACATGTTTAATAAGGAAAGCCGATATTTTTAAATGTATGAGGTTATTTAAATTCTATCATGTGCAAAGCACTTTACTGCCGGAAGCCGGTCCATCCTCGCTGCTTGACACAGTCGCTGCAGGAAAGAAACATCTGCACAGCATATGTTTCAAGGGACCTGGCATATATAGCATATTGTTCTTAATATGTTTGCTCTCCTTAGCGCCATGTGTTTTAACCAAGGTCACCTCTCTGAGAAAGGTTGTTTCCCCAGGTGGGGATTTTTCCCTGAGGTTAGGGAAGGGATACAACCCCTTAACTAAATGCCAGGCGGGTAGTTAATCACTTTAACTACGCTTAAGCTACATAATCTTTACTCCCTGGAATTGAGATAAAAAACGCCCTAACCTTTGCAATAGAAATTGACAGGATTAAAATCGACTGGTATAAATACAGATGTAACAAGACAATAAACATCAGATCCTGATCAGATCCTAACCAGAACTTCGCTGGAGATCCCGACCAGAACTTTGGCTGGAGATCCTGGCTAGAGGTCCTGGCTAGGCTGCTGATCAACTGAAGGCTGTCTCCGTGTCATTCCTTCTTTGCCGACTCCGTCCACACCTTTGGGGACCCCTGGACCTGTTGGGGTCAGACCCCAACACTTTACTCAGTGCCTTCTCCTTTTCTAATGTATCCATCTTAAACATGAAGCTATAATGAGCCTGGGCTGCAACTAAAAAAACAGAAGTTTTGGCTGCAAGAGAGATGACATCCATGACAGTTTCCTGCCTAGAATTATGTGTTAAAGATGATATATTATTTTTTAAAATATATTTTTATTGATTTCAGAGAGGAAGGGAAAGAGAGCGAGAAACATCAATGATGAGGGAGATTCATTGATTGGCTGCCTCCTGTACACGCCCCCATTGGGGATCGAGCTGGCAACCCCAGCTTGTGCCCTGACCAGTGATGGAACTGTGACCTCTTGGTTCATAGGTCAATGCTCAACCACTGAGCCACACCAGCTGGGCTGAGATGTATATTCTTGAAAAGATAAAAGTGCCAAGGTTTTATAAAAATAGTATAATTAATCCAAGCCATCATAAGAGAAATAGCCGTACATTTGTGTTATGGAACTAGAAATCTGTAATTGAACAAGAGTGTAAATGACTGGCTGTTTTCCTCTCTTGCCAGACATATTTTTGGAGTTATGAATCTACAGTAAACTTTTTGACTCAGGTAAGTCATTTTATATTTACTGTAACCACATTTTAAAAATCCATAATCATGGATAATTATTGCATCAATTGTCTCCATCCAGCCCATGTTGATTTTGACAGCAATTTCAGGGTAGACTTGGAGTATGAGGGTGAATCTACATGATTGAACCATACATCGTTGATCCATAAAGGGTCGTAGTACTTAGTTCACGCTGCTTTAGAAATATGTAGTGCTGGGATATTCCCTGAACGTGGCTGTCACAGTCATTGCCAGATAACTTCCTGTCTTTCCTCATTACAATAACGCAGTGGTTCACCTTATCTTTAGATTAGACACATCATCTTCCTTGACTTTGTGTTTTTTCTTTTTCCAGGAGTTATTAGATAGGAAGCTACAATTACTATGTAAATTAGTTTTATGAATATATAGCTAGAAAATATCAAACTGGATGTTTAGACCAGAGAGCTCTTGATTCATTCTGGATTTATTCTCCTTTCCCTGTTTTGATGTAGACTGAAGGAATACAATAATTTCTTACATAAATTATAATACAATAGATAAACTGTCTGTTAAAAGAATATTTCAGATGCATCAAGGCACTATTTTGTCCCCATGGTATAGAAATGATCTTTAGACTTATTACTATACTAGAGGCCTGGTGCATGAAATTCGTGCACTTGGGGGGGCGGCCCTCAGCCTGGCCGGAGCCCTCTCACAGTCCAGGACCCCTCACTCCTTACTGCCCGCCTGCTTGCTTCTCCTTACCACTTGGCTTGCCAGCTGTGAGCCCAGCTTCTGGCTGAAATCTGTTGAAATCTGTTAACAATATCTTGACCAAATAAGATTTGTTTTAATGTGATAACATGAAATCTAAAGATAGGCAGACCAGGACTGGGGGAGCAGCCCCACAATAATTTCACTGCTGCTTTTGTCTTTCTGCTTCAGCATCCTCAGCACGGAGTTCCCTGTGGAGTGCACTGACCACCAGGGGGCAGCTTCTGTATTGAGTGTTTGCCCCCTGGTGGTCAGTGCACATCATAGCAACCGGTTGTTCAGCCATCTGGTCAATTTGCATATTAGGCTTTTATTATATAGGATCTCATTCTTCAGTGCATTTTGTAGGACCTACACACTGTCATCCAAACTGGCTCAGTCAGAAGTGCCTCATCCATGTAGAATTGTTATGTGGCATTATGCAGTGCTCTGATTTTCTACAGAGGTGCTGTAACTCTTGAAATGTAAATGAATGAAAGATGATGCACTCTACTAAAATAAAACATTTTCTTTACCTCCAGATTATTAAATTATATGAAATTCATTTGGGCAATAGCTTTATAAATTATATGGTGTTGGGAACATATGTGATAACTATTATTACCTATCATGTAAATCTTAAAGATCCTGATAGGCCCACAGTAAACATTTAGAAGAATTAAGCATCCATATGACCCAGACTGGCAAAGGGCCATTGTTAAAAGACTGGTTAGAAGATTCGGAAGTCTTCTCTGAATCAGAGAGGTTTTAAGATGAATAGTACCACTATTAGGATCCAACTTTGTGTTTAAAAAATGTATACAGTAAATTAGGGCGGCTGAGCCAAAATCTACATTTTAACTTATGTGATATTTGGAAACTTTATAAAATAAAGAGAATATGGATCTGTAGGTATTCATTCATTTCTTTAGCATGCATTTCCTTACTAAAAGGGATCCTTCAATCACTTCGTCACTTTTTCTTGCTTATTGAAAAGAACCAATTTTATTAGAAGTTTGTGACAAAACAGGTTAAAACTAAACAAAACAAAACTACCTTTACTAGTTACCCTATCCAAAAAGGTGAAGATTCAAGTGCTGGGATTCCTTTCCTGTTAAAGGGGCCACCAGGACCTTCTTGCAT